>NW_019739976.1:201338-248722 GCF_002891405.2 Cryptotermes secundus
TACTGGAACCACACAATGGGCGAAGACTGAAAAGGAATTGGCCAGCCGACCTGAGAGAGGGTTAACAGGACTTATCTCTGGATAAGCCCTCTCCACGTCACGAAGAATACTATAGCTAATTAGCTTATAGAATCAAATGTATTCTGATTGCTAATTTTATGTAAATAAAAAAAAAATTGCTGCAGGTCTTCGTCAGCGCAGTCATTCTTGGTTCCGGGTTCCTTGGGACTCATGGCCGTATTTTACCACTCCCGACTATGAAAGTGGCACAGCCACCTCTCGGCAGTGGGAATATGCGCTTACAAGACTGTCTCAGTAAGGAGAAGTTGTCCCTGCTCTTAACTAATTAAGTACTACGCCATGAAGGCGTATGGGGGAGTGGATGTACACATCCACATTTTCTTGACCTCGGTACTAGCTGGAGTTGAGTGGTCAGATTCACGCTCCGGCCGCTTTACCCCCGGTACCCATTGGATAGGAGGTTTGGTGGACCCCAGAGCCGGTCAGAATGGCGTGGGGAAGAGAAAATTCTTGACCATACCGGGACTCGAACTCCGACCCCTCGGTCGTCCAGTCACTATACCGACTGCACTATCCCGGCTCTCGCCACAGTAAATAAGCGTATATAAGACGTGACGTGTTGAATTCTTCTTGGGCTGTCAGCCGCGTGACATCGTGATGACGGGGAAAGAGATAGACCCAGTTTTCTTGTCCCTCGAGGCAAATGCCGGGACATAACCTCATTTAGGTTCCTTCTAAATCCTTTCCAGTTCATCCTACGTTTCGACTCAATATTGCCTGCGATACTGGAAGTGGTGTGAAGTAACCCACAAGAAGCTTCGGCCCGGGTTCGAACCCGGGTCTGGTCAAGTGGGATTTGTGGTGGGCAAAGTGGCACTGGGGCAGGTTTTCTCCGAGTACTTCGGTTTCCCCTGCCAATCTTCATTCCACCAAATTCTCAATCATCATAATCACCCGGGGTAGATACAATAGGCCAATCAGTGGCCGACTTACCGAGTGGACCCAACTGGACTCCACCCCCCACTAAGCGAAAAAATAACCACAAGAAGACAAGTGTAGGTAACTATTCAAAATGAAACCAGAAGTACGAGTAAGTAATGGCATTTGTTGCAAATAAATGCTAGTGGAATGGCTGTATGATGTTTCGGCACGTGAAATCGGTGCTCTGACGTTACTGTCCAGTTAGAAATCGTTCCCCTCTTGGCGCTATAAATCCGGACGGGCTTGACAGCTTATCGGGGCCTTCACTGCGGCAGGAACAGAGCAAAACAAAGTGGCTTCACATCGTACAGGGATGTTGCGGAGATAAAGTGAATTAGATGATAATTAAATGACAATATATTTTCTTTACAGGTTTACTTCAGGTGTCTCCACATAAACGTTACTTTCATGGGTTACCGTTCCGCTTAAGAGAGATGAAATGCGTTGTGCTGTATTTTACTTTTATGGGTTGCTCAGCGGCAGTACAAAAAGCGCTGAGTAATGGACAGCGAAGGAAGCGGCAGAGTTGTGATGTCTCGCACTTCAGTTGACGGGGAGGCGGGTAAAAAAATGCTCATTGTCTCCAGCAAACTTCTGAAAGTTTGTACGCGTCCATTAACTACTAGAAGAGAGGAGCACTCTTTTGTGCGACGTGACGCCGTGTAGTCTGATGAAGTTTACTAACTGCAGAGAATTATGCAGACTTTGCTTAACTTCCGACCTTGAATACGGTGGGAGAATAGTTCTCCGAAACGTCAGTAAACGTGTACCAGGCTGCACCACATCACATCCAGCTACAGTCCATTCGCGGAGACGAGAGAGTCCTCGTAAACAAAGGCACGCGGTATCTCCTTGGCTCTTTGAATGAAATCATGCAGCGATCACGTGATGCGTGTATCATTGCAGGGGCGTCCAGAGTTCACTCTTCAGTCTGAATGCAGGTTAACGTGAGTCCGAATGCAGTGAGTACACTGAGTAACTGCGCGCTTTGTCCACTCCTTGCTGTTAGCTGTGGCGACTCGGGGCTTGCTTTGTTTACGCTAACTGTCTCGTCTCCGCGAATGGACTATAGTCTGTGGTTCCTGTTATCGTCGTCATAATCTCAAACCCCAAGTAATGGTAAAGATTATGGTGAAGTGATTTGTAGGCCCAGTTGACAGGCTCATTCTCTCGACAGGAAATGAAGAGAACTGCTGCAGGGCACGAATATTTTCTGTTGCAGTGTAAGTCTCTCCATTGCTCAAAGATTCAGCCTGTTAGCAGAAATGCACCATGTTGCCCGTAATGAAGACCGTCTGCACTTTTGCTGATTCACTCTGTCGGATTCACTTTGTTAATTACGTATATTGTCACGTGTAGGGGGGTACTTGTGACGAAAATAAGGGGTTCTAGATAGGATTAATGGATTTATGGTGTTCTTTTACAATTACACACATGAAGAACGTCTTCAACACTTCAGCTGTTCGGCTGCCTTCTGAATTCCCTCCGACTGCCGGCTTCTTAGCTGCGTCTGACTGTCTCACACATAAATCTACTCGTCTGCAATCTGCTCTACCTGCTTGGTAACATGATGAATCTTGAAGAGTCTGTAGTTTCACGAATTCTGTCTGTAGAAATCTCTGGCAAATCCTTCTCTTTTCATAACGTCGGAAGAACTGTGTAGAAAACACCCACTACAATATTTTGTCTGTTGTAATCTACATATCTGTTGCCACGGTAATAGATGAATTAATTCCAAAGGAACCGTTTCGTTTTTAAGTGTTTACAACTTGTTACCCGGGAACGACAAATTCGAGTGACCTGTTGTTACGGAAGTTTAGCCGTTACGTATCAACGAAAGTCTGGCTCTGGCTCCATTATTCCAGCTTTCAGGTGCCATGTCACAATATGTACCACCTGCTTTAATATGAAACCATCTACGTTCTGCCCACACACTGTATTTATGCGTTCCATATGGTTCTCACAATAAACAGCGATTATTTCCCTAACAGCGTTAACCGGTTGGGCTTTGTAGCGGAGCCGTAATGTGTTTCCTGTGAGGTAGGAACTAAATTTATATATACTGCATTCTTCCCACACAGTGTATTTGTGTGTTCGTATGGTTCTCACAGTAAACTGCGATTATTTCCCTAACAGCGTTACCCGGTTGGGCTTTGTAGCGGAGCCGTAATGTGTTTCCTGTGAGGTAGGAACTAAATTTATATATACTGCATTCTTCCCACACAGTGTATTTGTGTGTTCGTATGGTTCTCACAATAAACAGCGATTATTTATCTAAACAACATTAACCGGTTGGATTTTGTAACGGAGACGTGATGTGTTTCTTTTGAGGTACGTACTCGATTTTTAAATGTTTTTAGATGAACTTCAGACTAGCCATGTAAGCAAAACCCAAATTAAAAGAAAACACAATTTTATGCATATCGATATATGCGATATGATGGAAGATGACACCACAACGACAAAATAACAAAATAACATTATTCGCATCTTCTGACTGGCAAAAACAAAGGACAGGTATTCATGCTGGGCCTAGTATTGGTGCCTCATTGTAGCTGTACTGACTTCTACATCCAAACTGCAGAAAAGTCCCACTGTCTCTCTTCAGGCTTCAGCCTGTTAAATTAGCCTTTCTTCTAAGCAATGGAACTGATGTATTAAAATAAGATGGTTCTATTAAAGAGACGTGCCTGGAGAGGGTTAAGACCGTCCAAGGTACGTTGTGGGAAGATACAGTCGTTGCAGACCAATGTTTGAATCGCATAAACACTACAAAGCGAACAGCTCCAGGGCGTCCATGGAGGATGAGATTGTTGTTGATCGCTTTGGTATAAGGTTTGAAGCACGGCAGAACCGTCCCTTTCTGATTGTACTGTTTCATTCTCTCGTTGGAAATTGGCCATTGTTTGGTGATTACTGAAGCTGTAAGTGGATAGAAGGTCGCTCCTCGATACAAAAATCTTCAATCATTTTCTGAAACATAAATTAATGTGCTCAGAAACAAAAATACGAGTACAAGCTCTGATATAAAAATTCGCAGAGGATTGAACAGACAAACAATTGGACAGTTTTGAGTGTGGCGTCATCAGTCATTTGTCGACGTTCTTATGTACGGAATTCGTGGATGAGTGTCACTGTGCACATTTAATTAAATGGACAAAATACATTGTATTTATTCGGAGACAAAACCGAACGACCCTGGGGAAGTCTTAAAAGCCTACTGAATGCAGTAACCGGTTCCGTGCAGTGCAACACACTCGTACTTAAATATAATTTGGAGAGACAAGGGGTCATTGTACAGTTTGGGGGTGCACTTAAAGCTAACAACCCTTCGTCGAAAAATGTGGTGTGATACCAGACTTCGCAGTCATGTGATTAGCAAATCTTATTTGCGTTCGGGAGAACCCAGACTCGATCTCGGCCCCTGAGTATAGTTTATTGTGGATTTCTTCAGTCCCTACAGATAGTAGGGGCTCTTGATTAGCTAATTATCGTACTATTCGCTATGCTCTCGTGGCTACTGACAGTGTCGTTAAGTAAATAAATGTTAAGAAGACCAGTGATATATTCCAAATCGCATAGAAACTAATTTGGAAAATATATACACACCACTGGCATACTTGTTTTTACTCCGTATTCTGTAGTCTGTCACACGAAAAAAGATCCCTCACGAATATTTGTAGTTTGGGGTGGGGGTGGGGGTTGGGACCGTAAGCCATTCATGGATTACGAACACGAATATAAGAAGAGGTAAAGTGTGTATCCGAAAACCGACCACGGCAATTTATAATGCAATACATGCAAACTCAGGATCTGTAGTTTTCCTTCATCCATAATCCACAAAATTTCCGTTCAAACAAATATTCAATGTTGTGTGTAACTATACGCACCTCACGGTGTAATATCAAAGAAATCTACGTTCTCCCGCAAGGTGTATTTATGCGTTCAATATGGTTCTCACAATAAACAGCGATTATTTCCTTAAACAGCATTAACCGGTTGGCCATTGTAATGCGGGAACCGTGTTTGTTCTGGGAAATTAATTTGTAACTATTGTTTACATTAAATGCAGGCTGCAAAGCGTCAGGCCACAAACACCACAGAGTTTGCATAACGCAATTTCGTTTAAATTCAAGTCAGCGTTGGTAGGTGGCAGCATCGTGCAAATACTTAACACATAGTTCCATACAGATCGCTCAGAGGTCGGCAGTGCGGACTTCGGCAGTTAGGATCAATATCGAAAACACGTGGGTATAGCTCAACCGACATATTCAGAGTTACATCAGTCATTGGCCGGTCACGGTGGCTGAGCGGTTTAAGGCATGTACCGTCTTCGCTCGCTCGGAAGCTGGGATCGTGGGTTCGAATCCCACACAAGACATGGCTGTTTGGTGTGTGTTTATTCTGTATGTGTATTGTCCTGTGTTTAGGTAGAGGTCTTGTGACGAGCTCATCACTCCTCCAAGGCGTTCTACCTACTGTAAAATGATCATGAAACTGAAAATCAGAGGCCAGGGCCGAAGGTGGCTGTAGAGCCAGTGAAAAAAAAAATCAGCCATGGAATCCCTTTCAGCAGCAAGATTTTCATGTTTCTTATGAATCAGTTTCATAAAGCAGAGGCGAGAGGCATAGGAAATACAAAATTTTGATCGGAAATTAGGAATATAAAAAGCACTTAGAAGATCTAATTGGTGATAGAGGAATAATATTGAAATTGATCTTAAAAAAGTTCGGTTTTGAGGGCGTGACCTGGTTTCATTTATCTCAGGAAAGCTCCATTGATTTTTAAATGTTTTAATGGGCCTTGGATTTCATAAAAGACGGACAGTTGCTCGATTAGCTGAGCGACCATCAGCGTCTCAAACAGACTGTACTGCATGGCTTTAACAACAGTCAATAGCTGCACTAACAGACACAAAGTGAAGACATTTCAAATTTCTAATCCCTCAATTCAATATAAATATTGGCTTTGTAATTATACTCACCATTCTTAAGCTTCTTGCTGTCCTTATTCTGATCCTTTACATTAAGTGACAGTGGCGAGGGAACAAATTCTCTGGTGATGACACAGAATGTTCCAGTGTTAACCCTTCGTAGGCTTGTACCAAATGTAAATAATATATAGCAACTACCGCACAAAGAACACCGGGTCTCCGTAACAAAGATGAACGGGTCAGTGTTGTCTAGGAAAATACTCGCTGTTTATTGTGAGACTCATACGGACCGCATAAATACACTGTGTGGGCAGAATGCAGTATATATAACTTCAGTTCGTACCTCACAAGTAACATATTACGTCACCGCTACAGAGCCCAACCGGTCAATCCTGTTTAGGGAAATAATCGCTGTTTACTGTGAGAATCATATGGAACACATAAATACACTCTGTGGGCAAAATGCAGTATATATAACTTCAGTTCGTACCTCACAGGAAACATATTACCTCTCCGCTACAGAGCCCAACCGGTTAATGCTGTTTAGGGAAATAATCGCTGTTTATTGTGAGAATCATACGGAACACATAAATACACTGCGTGGGCAGAATGTAGTATATATAAATTCAGTTCATACCTCGCTAATGCTGTTTAGGGAAATAATCGCTGTTTGCTGAGAGAATCATACGGAACACATAAATACACTGTGTGGGCAGAATGTAGTATATACTATAAATTCAGTTCGTACCTCGCAGGAAGCACATTACGTCTCCGCTACAAAGCCCAACCGGTTAATGCTGTTTAGGGAACTGATCGCTGTTCATTGCGAGAATCGTATGGAACACATGAATACACCGTGTGGGAAAATGCGATTTTTTCTTAATATTGCATTAGGTGGTAGAAATACTTACCATTGTTGTTTAAAGTGATGAATATATCTGTTAATAAAATAAGTGTTGTTCACACAACTGCATAACAGCTTGGTGATATATTTATTTGCATGGTAGTTACATTCATGTTGAATGGCATACCCTGGAGACATCATCTAAACTTTCTGGGCAGAACACAGGCCGAATCTCTGTAAGAGATTGTATTTTGTTTGCGAGAAAGAAGGGTATATATCTAGCATGGCCATTATGGTATTGTCATAATTCTGTTGCTTCTAATATTCTAACTTCATAATTGTTAATTTCTTATGCTCTCACACAAATACGAAAGGACAATTGGGTCAAGTAAGAAAATACGTACACTATAAAGGCTGATAAAAATCAGAGAAATGGTTCTTTAGGTATGAGATAAGACAGAGCATTAAGGATCACTTTAATATGCAAAAATATAAGACCTACAAGAAAGGCGCATTGAACAAAAAATTAGTTTAATTTTTCTCTACATATTTGGTTCTCAGCAGTTTCGATCGGGTCATTGTCTTACCGAGATACACTGCAGATGTGGAGGCAATTTGTTACAAGCAGGAATGTCGCGGGTTCAATTTTCGATGAGATTATTCACTTTTTCAATTGCCCTAATCCATCCAGCCGCACTGTGACCCTGGTATCAATTCAGTCTCTAACGGAAATGAGCACCAGGAATCTACTGACAACCTCACCGCCATCTATGAGCCGACTGTCTAGAAAATGTGGCAGCCTCGACGTCTCACAACCCAATACACCTCCACGGCCTGTTACAGCGGCGATAGCACCACTGCTGATGCATGCAAGCATTCATGTGATGTGTTCGTTATTGCAGCGAGAGATTTTAACAAAAACTAGAACATTACGCGAATCAGCAGTTCTAGAGACACACAGATAGCGAGACATGGCAAAACTAAAGAAATTTTGCAAGTTATTTCTTTCAAACGGACCAAAAATCATTTAAGAGAGATGTAAAGAAATTTACAGTATACTGGATAAACTGTGTGCCAGATATGGAGATATGGGACAAAATACAAGGAGTATACAAGACATATCTAAGCACTGGGTTATAACTAGGAACTGAACATGAAAGGAGTTTATCTAGTTTGATCACAGTTGAAAAGGAAGCAAAATGAGTGACAATTTGATGATTCCCTAATCACTGGGCTGGGACAAATTTAAAACGTAGCTGGAGATAGCATGAGAATTTCTATCTGGAAGTAAAGCAGCCGAAGCGTGAACCTCACTGACCTCTTGCCTAGATCAGGATAATGCATGGAAGTGCTACTTATACTCTACCTTCATGTGTTCATGGCTTGGTCATTAATTGAATTTAGGAAGGACAATTTTACATGTATCTTTACTGGTGCAGGTATAGGGATGAGATAATAATGTTATTCATGATATATACTTTTATTCCAAATTTTGTTTCTTGCATGGTCTGTACAAAAGAATTAGCAAGAAGGAAATTTCAGCCTTGAAGACACACACAAATAAGTTTTTAAATAACATTGTCTGCAAATGTTTTGTGATGTGATCGATTTATTGTAAACAAGAACAAAATTAGTGAAGTCAAGAACTCTTACACTAAGCAGTAAATATGTTTGTTTCATACCTAAGTACAGGATGACTGAAAACATATGTTAACTTTATGGTGGAAATTTTCTTCATATAAAATAAAATCCTCAACAAAATTTTTGAAATTGCAACAGAACTGAATCTGCAGGATAGGACAGAGTTTGATGGAGACATATCAGTCTGTCATAGTACATATTATATGAGGCACTGTTTGTGCAACAAGCGTTTATAAATCAAATCATATATATATATATAAAAGGGTTAACATTTTTATGCACCCTTAAAAAAACTATTATTAGTCTTGGTAAATAAATGCATTTTTTTTCATGGTTTTTCTGATTTTAGACTCTGTCAAGAAAACTATATTCTTCATATCTTCATTCCTTGCAAGTGATGGTTTGCTGTATGTTCATTTACAAAAATTCTTTCTTTGAAATTATAGTTCAACTCCAAAATACACTAACAGTCAGATTTTTTTGACATTTGCAGTCATAACAGCAACACCATTAGACTTTACATGTCACAAAAATTAAATGATTAACTAGCCTTTCCGCTTTTCAAATAAAGAAATGATTGTTACTTTCATAATCTTGATTTCCATGACAAAATCCTTTAGAGAAATAACATTTAGTGCTTCATTATGAATAACATTTGGTATCTTGATGTGTGACACTGTGTAGTTTGGAACATATGTACCGATGTTTCAGAAAAAAAAAACTGCTGCTCCTCTTTGTATACCATGAAGATGGAGGCAACAGTTTAGCTGCAAAACGCTGCCATCGATCTGTGTAAATCCATGGCGTCAGATCCGAGAAGACCATAAATCTTTCATGGTCTTAATTTCACTCACTTTGTGAGGCCCTCATACCATCATTTGAATAAGACTTCATAGGAAACAAAAAATTCGTCAAGTACAGTATAAAGTTCAGTAGTAAGTACTGAAGTGGACGTAAGATTCTCACAGTACATGAACACAGGGAAGGTTCAGAGCTACTTCTTGGAGCCAGGAACATATACCGTGATCTTGGTGTGCAGGATAATGTGGGCCCCAGCGAAAGCCCCTATAGCCGCGGGGTCCATGGTCAGACACTGATCAGTTGCCCACAGGGTTGATAGGGTCTCGTATACAGGTCGCACTTTGCCTCGCCAGGCGTGAGGACGTCCGTCATGGCCCACTACCTCCAAGGATGCCTTAACTAGTGAGACCGTATCAGGCTTCCCGGACGGCACAGACTGCAACAAGAAATTATTATGGTACGGGGAAAAATAAGGTAAAAAGCCTGCAGATTTAAAACAAACTCCGTGGTTTCAGTCCGCAAGCGAATTATACCGACCGAGCGACAGCCGCTTGTCGGCGAAGTTAATGCCAACTTTAGCGGATAGAGGGTGTTGCGTGGTCAACGCGATGAATCTCCACGGCCGTTAATTTCTGTTTTATAGACCAGAGCCGCTATGTCCTTGAAATAGCTCCTCAATTATCGACACGAGGCTGTATGGACCCTATTTCAGACCCACTACTTGTCAGAAAATCTGGTAGCGCCGGCAATCGAACCCGGACCTCTGGATGTGCAGCCAGGAACTCTGACCACTAGACCACAGAGGCGGTCATTACTATACTAAATTAGCTATTATGATCATCAGCACGTTAATTTGGTTTGCTTTTGAACATTTTATGAAAGAAATCTGAATAAATGTGGGCCTATTTATATTGCAAGTTCCCTCACCAAATTAAACTACATAGACCACCAAGCTGATTTATTGCCCGCGCCATAGCTCAAGCGGTTAGTTGCTGGCTTCCTACCGCGGCTGCCAGGGTTCGATCCCGGGTCCGGTCAAGTGGGATTTGTGGTGAACAAAGTGGCGCTGAGGCGATTTTCATGAGTACTTCGGTTTCCCCTGCCAATCTTCATTCCACCAAATTCTCCATCATCATGATCACCCGGGGCAGGCTACAATAGGCCAATTAGTGGCCGCCGTGCCGAGTGGACCCAGTTGGGCTGAGTTATTGCCTAGCATATATAAGACTGCACATGCTATTTCCCATAGTCCTCCTCACCTGTACTGTTGCGTACAGCAAGTGTCCATGGCAGTAAACTGTGATGACAAACAGTCTCCGTTTCACCTCCCGTAAGAAGGAAATCTTCTGAAGAGCTCTCACTTCATGAAGTGGGATCGTGTGACTCGCTTCTGCCTTACGGAAGATCTCATGTTTGTGCGCCTGAACAGCCATAATATATAACAAGAATCATGATAGAATACAGTATATTGCATACAGGGTCATCACATTTTGTAGCTACAGTGCACTTTATACACAAAGTGAACATATATATGGGATGTCATGTCTGTGCATCTGAACAACACATTCTGCAATGAGACTCATAACAAAATACCTTATAATTAATACGGGATGATAATATTTTGTGGCTATTTTGCTTTCAATGCACAAACTCTTTGTTAAACGAACATATACTACAACATATATGTGGGATGTTGTGTACATTTGAACATGGTTTTACAGTAATATTTCTGGATTTTCCTGCCATAAGATACAATATTTCATCTATCGCATGCACTCATTGTGTTGTCATTATGCACCCTGTATACAAACTGCATAAACTGAACATATATATCCTGTCTATTAATCTGTCACCATGTTTCTTTTTGAAAACTTATTGAATGGTTTTCAATGAAGTGCCCTGTCCATCCCAGCCTTATTTGATTAGCCTGTAGTAGGAGCTGTTATGGATCAGTGTATGTGTGTGTGTGCGTGCGTGCCAGAATTAAAGGCACCGCATTTAGGAGAGATGGAGCACGGAGACAAATATTCGCTACCTGACGCAGGTGAGTGACAAGGTGTTTGAGGTGGCCCCTCCAGGCGCATCGGTTGTAACACTCCGCAGTCTGGAATACACACAAATTCTCGTGCCGCTGCAGATCGGCCTGTTTGAGCCCGGCTTTTTTGCACCCGTTTATCTGGTAGCGACAGCTCCCCAGATCCGACAGATGCTGCAGGAAAAGGAAACATCACGTGTTTTATCATAGATGTTTCATTTCAACATTGAAGTAAGTACGTCTGAGGGTTTGCAACCCAGAAGTGGCAGTGATATCTGTCTTCACCACTGCACAGAGTAGATCCGAGATCCACCCAACAGCCTATCTAACAGGCATTTTGGAGGGTGGGGGTTCATACAGCTCGAGCGCGAAGATAATCATTGAACTACAGGTTGATTATTAATCGTTTATTATTTTTTAATTGCTTGGTTTGTATGGTGTCGAATGATGGGGTCATAGGTGAAAACGAATTGAAAGGGCGTGAAAGGAAGTGCTCGTGGCCTAATTTGGAATATTCTCCTTCAGCCTGGATATTCCAAAGCTGAGTCTTAATCCAGGGAGATCCTGAATATGGAGAAGTGCCAATTTCTTGAGAACGACCTTTGATAAATGTTTCTATACACATTAGCGGTGTGGTGATTAATTAAACACAGGAGAAAATTTGCATTTAATGTGTGTATGGGCGGAGTATGTCGGTTGGTCTTACCAGATTTTGCTGTCCGTTAATTATATCCAGCACGGCGTCGTCCAGCTGGGGATGCTCGGATATTGTGGGAAGAAAGTTGCCACTGTCTATGATCTGTGACGTTTCGTTCGGAGAACTCATTGCCTGGGGTCGGTGCTGAACATTTGGGACCCAGTCCACGTTCACGTTCCCGCGACGCTCTTCATTTTGTTGCCGGAGCTGCAAGAAATGTCCTTAATGGAGTGGAAGCTATCTTTCCGTTGGATTCAGAATCATTTAACTTCTCATGACTTTACAGAAAATAACCGGTAGCCGACCATACCAAAGTGTGAGTGATGAATTCTCGTAATTAACTCCATGGAGCGGAGTTTTCCTTCACAAGCTAATAGTCGCTCAGCTGGTCAAGAAACTCCCAGCCATTTGTTACATCTCCCCTTACCCTTTGGAACCCCTTCAAGCTTTTGTATGCATTTCCTTCATGCATGCAGTATAATCGAACAGTTCACATTTTAATGATTGTATCAACTGCATTCGAGAGCAAAGGACTTACTTGCTCCTCAGTGGAAGCCACGTAGCTGTATATGAGAGGATATGAGAGCTGGTTGTTGTGGCGGAATTCTGGGAAGCTGGGCACTTGTTGTGGGCACCACCAGGGGTCATCAGATGCTCCAGGCAGATCTGGCTCAGTCACTTGTCTCTCCTTCTCGAAAGTCTCTCCTGCCCCCTCTGGCAGACCTGTCATACTGCAACACGTTCTGGAATCATATTTGAACCTAAATCCATTCAGAGTTGTACTGAGAAACTGCATCCATCATCCATTTGTAATAATCTAGTTACCGACCAACCCGGTTGTCGCAGTTGCATTTTATTCTGGAGATTTTAGCATGGAGGCCATTCTCTTGTCAGAGGATTTTCATGGTTTCCCTCAGCCCTTCTGGGCACGTTCCAGGTTAGAAGCTTAAAGTGAACCGTGATTGCTTGCCTTCACATCCTTTCGAATTAATTATTCTCATCTACTCAGCATCATTAAATAATTATTAAATAAATAAAACACATTAAACAGTAAGGAGTTACAAAATTTAAATAGACATGTTTATGGCGTTTATTTTGGACAGAACTGGCTTTGCTTCTTGGTGTGTTTGCAACAGGAAGTTCAAAAAAATTGCGCTGATATCTATATCATGACCCCCTTCCATCTACATGTAATAACTTCAGGACCGATAAACACACACACACACACACACACACATATATATATATATATATATGAAATTTGATATCAGAGGATTTTCCCAAATTTTGTGGATAAATTTGAGTGTTATGTGAAATCAGACGACAGTAAAAGGAACTTCACTTTTAGAGTTACAGGCGCTTGTGCATAATTAAGTAGACATTTATTAGTCCAGTAATGTGCGATTCTTTGAACAGAATGGCTTACGAATTTGAGCAGACTGGAGCGATGTAACACTGATATGTGCTTGTAGTCGCCGCTTTCAAGAACTTGGGCATGGCTGTTCCTGTACTGAAGAAACCACTCTTCATGTTGAGCACGAGCTCCAGACAGGCCGGCAGGTCCTTGTCCAAGTGCTTGGTCACGACTTCGGTCTCTTTGCCTTGATCACGTGGAATGACGTCGGATAATATAAGGGAGGAACTGTTCTCAGATGTGCCACAGTGGTTGAACTGTGAACTAACACGTTCAGGACAGAACAGCTGAGGTGTCTGGAACTGACAAGATGGTGGAAAGATGGGTGATTGTGTCACTGTTCGACGTCCCATTGACAGATCTTCAGCCTGTGAAGAAATTATTTCAATATATAAGACATCCCTCATTTGAATCTCGGACGATGCCAAGCGAAACTGGCATTCAGATATTCTGTGCTAGGGTTGCTTGTAACAACCTGTTTGTTTGTACTTCTTGTGTAAGCACATATATCTCTATTAAACAGCTCCATCATACTTTTCAACGGTATTGATTCCACTAAAGTTCTGTCTATCAATCTTTCTACACGCTCATACAGAATTTCTTTCGTCATTGGAAGTTCTCTGATCAGAGGAAGGATTTATTGAACATGCCTGCTTCTCCCCTGGTTCTCAGTTTCTTTTAAATGTTACAATTGTGTGACTAGACTACGGGATGGATTACAGAGGAAATAGAGTTCGATTCTCGGCAGAGGGAAAGCAATTTCTCTTGTATGCAGCATTGATACCAGCTCTGGGGCCTACCCAACCTCATATATAATGGATACTGAGGGTCATTTCTCTGGGAATAAGAAGACCAGGGCGTGAAGCTGAGCACTCACTCCCACAGAGTGACAAGGTTAAAAATGTGCACTCGTCCATACGTCTTTAGTGATTAGTGTTTCGTTAAACATAGGAACATATTATATTATTTAATTAATATAATTCTAATATTTGGCTTCTAAGATCCATAGCTAAGAGAAAGAGAGAATGTGATGATAATAGAAAGACAGAAAGAGAAGAAAGGGAGAAACTAAGATGGATTAAACAAAAATTTGTCTAGTTCTTCACAAACTACAATTTGCAACGTGTATAGTCAGGCTCACCGCACCTGTTCCACTGGTTCATAGCTGCTGGGCTGATTGAGTTCATGAAGACGCGAGGAATCCACTCCAGGATCAGTGAGAAGTGACTTTAGTAGACCTCCTTGTGGTGTAGGGGTGGCGGCTGGAAGATATGAATCCGTGTACATGGGCGGCCGTGTTTGGTGCTTTCCACAGAAGTTCTGAGGAAAACTGATATTCATCACGCAGGCCAGAGGCGAGCACAGAGTCTCCGTGGTACTGCGGTTGCAAGCAACAAGCATTTGTTAGTAACCATTTGAAGCCTGGAGCTCACCTAAATGATATACAGAAATTCAGTTCATACCTCACAGAACACACACCGCGCCTACATTACAGAAGCCAAATATAACCAACCATGTATATAAGAGCTGAGGTTTTCACGTCGGTGACTATGAAGAAAGCAGTCTTCTTGGATGTGGCGCCGTGTAGATATTGTGTTAACCCGACGTTTCGGAGGAACGTATCGCCTCTATCTTCAGGGTAGAAGAAAAGAAGAAATCCTCGAGCGAATCAATCTGTAGCACCTGCTCACGCTGCTTCGCTCGCGGATTTCTTCTTTTCTTCTACCCTGAAGATGGAGGCGACACGTTCCTTCGAAACGTCGGTTAACACAATATATACACGGCGCCACATCGAGACCAGTTTCACGTCCATACAAAACAACACACTCACGATCTTGTTTCAAAATTGAGACTGCGGTCTGTGTTGCTCACCTCGTGGAGCTACACTCACCTAGGCCCGGGTCTCTCCTGGAGCATGGTGAGCAGCAAGGGGTGGGTGCGGTGGAGGGAGAGCTCAGGTGCTGACACGTCCCGCCGTGTAGCAGTAGCTTCCATCACCTATTCCCAGTATGAAGCACACAGACAAGTGAAAGGTTTCCATCCGTTTCGGTTCGGATGTGCGATATCTGATAATTCTGTTCGTATTTGAATATACTTCTAGTATTATTAAAATTGAAATGTGTAAAATACTTAAGTCATATGCCAGGGGTGGTCAAACTTATTGAACATTGGAGCTGCAGAGGATAGTGTCGACAGCCACAAACAGATGTGGACTGCGCATGCCTTCCACACAGCAGACATTTTATATTTAATCAATTTGTGAAATAAGGAGTTGATTCTAATAGTATCTTTTTTGAGCTGCACCGATGGCTCGTGAGCCATAGTTTGACCACGTATGCCCTACAACATATTTATATGGGTCAAGCTCTTTGCGAGACATTTTATAGGCCAATATCACCTGCTGGTAACTCCAGAAACTGATGGTCGCTCAGCTAGTAAATACATTCTTGCATTTCATGGACTTAAGTGTTCATTACAGTATTCACAACAGCACGTCACTGTGCCCTATCCTGAGCCGGTATTTGTGTGTCTGTACCAGTTTCATTGTTTCCAGTCCGCTTGTGCCGTCAGCCTTCAGGTGTTTCCCGGAGTCTTCCCGTTCTCCCCCGTCACCAGTCTGGGCTCTGGATTCCGGTGGGAGCTGCGATGTCCACAAGTGGCCGCTTCCTGTCTGGTATTCAATTGCATTACGTGAAACGAAGATATTTTCCCCGAACCATTATATTGCTGACGTTTAAATTGCAGTGAACCGTTATTTGGGTGGGACAGCTTGTGACGTATTCCCATAGAGTTCCGCGTACGCGCCTGGCTCTTCCGCCTAAGCGGCCGAACGATTTGAAGGATAGCACTGTAGTATATATACAGTAATGTAATTTTCCTGGTTACTGTCTCATACTGAGGACCTAATGCAGAGCACCAAAGGAATGAAACGTACTACGTGATTTTGCCAGTATGTACTGTAGCCCCAGCTATTAAAGTAATGTAGGTATTTTGGTGGAGTTCTTGGATACGATTGGAAACCTCGTTCGCAATCCTTCTTTTTTAAATTAAATGAGTAATATTTCTTTAAAGTTTTAGCCAACCTGTATTGTGATGCTGCCAATGAAAGCAACCACATCCCATGTTCTCCTTCACTCACCTGAGGGGAGGTGCAGCGGTAATCTTCATGACGATTTTCCGTTAGGGACCGACGACGTTTTGCTTTATGTTCCGTCTTACCGGGGTGCGTTGCAGGGGGGACATCGTTTCTGGGGCGTCGACGACATCGCTGTTCGCGATAGTCGGTGAGGATCCTGTGCACAGTTGTTTCGTCACCAGCACTGCGTGCCTGCAGCATGATCAGCATCTGGGAATGCTGACCGTCAGAGAAGTACAGTGAGTGCTGAAACACCTTGCATCACAAGCTGACAGAGAGTAAAGATATCCCCCGCCATTTACAGAACCCGAAGGTTCATTATGCAACTGCACGTAAATGGACGTATCCTGTGTCAGTTGAACCCTGATCATTGTAAAAACACCCCGTCTCCGCTACAAAGCCCAAACGGTTCATGCTGTTTAGGGAAATAATCACGGTTTATTGTGAGACTCATACGGAACACATAAATACAGTGGGCAGAATGCAGTATATATAAATCCAGTTCTTACCTCACAGGAAACACATTACGTCTCCGCTACAAAGCCCAACCGGTTAATGCTGTTTAGGGAAATAATCGCTGTTTACTGTGAGAACCATACGGAACACATAAATACACTGTGTGGGCAGAATGCAGTATATATAAATCCAGTTCTTACCTCACAGGAAACACATTACGTCTCTGCTACAAAGCCCAACCGGTTCATGCTGTTTAGGGTAATAATCGCAGTTTATTGTGAGAACCATACGGAACACACAAATTCGTGTAAACTGTGTGGGCAGAATGTGAAGGTTTATAATGTTACAACAGGTCGTGCCTGTAGCGCTTATTTGTGATTTAACAGGATGATACACTTATCTTCAACGCTGCTTAACCTACACCTGGGGTTCCCTAATCCGTGGTTGCGACCCGATCTTTGCTAGCGAACTCCCTAAATAATCAAACTTACTTGATGACAAAAATCATTGTACGTGTTCCGAAATGTTTTTTTTTCCTTCTTCACATTGTGTTACAAGCCTACGGCGAACTGACGGCGTGCTGAATAGGCACCATCGTCTTGTGGCTCGAGAGGCTCATATAGTTGAAATTCTGGGTCGCAGGCAAGAAGTTAGGTAACCATTGACCTACGGTTGGTAGTTACAGTAGGCAAGAGTTATACTTCATTGCAGGAACGTGTAAAGCCGTGAGTACGAAGTCACATTTGGGGTTGTATTACACATACCATGTACATTGTTGTAAAATTTAACACTGAACCGTAAATGACAGACACAAAGCTACACAGAATTTCTCGCTATCTCAATGATAGCCTCTAATGGATAATATGGGCCTAAGTAATCCCTCCCTTCCACTAAAATTTTCTTCAAGATCTTTCCCCCGGTTAATCACTACATACCACCTCCCCATAGAACTTTAATGTTCAATACCGTGTTCACAAGAGTCCGGTACTGGACCGTATCCTGAGCCAGATGAATCCAGTCCCCATTGACACATTCCGACGTCAGTAAAGAGACTGTAACGTCGAATTCTATTTCCGTTGCCGTAAGATTCGTCGTGAGGCCGTGACATAGCTCAGGCGGTAGTCGCCAGCTTGTCACCCCTGCAGCCCGGGTTCGAGCCAAGGTCTAGGTTATATGGGATTTGTGGTGAACATAGTGGCACTGGGCAGGTTTTCTCCGAGTACTTCGGTTTCCCCTGCCAGTTCTCAATCCACCGACTGCTCCAGATTCATGATCATGCGGGCCTAGTACAACAGGTCAAACAGTGGCTGACGTGTCAAGTGGACTCAGTCTCACTCCAACCACAAGAGATTAAAAATAATCGTCTTAACATTACTCGTACCCCCTCCCCCACGTACCGAGCGGCAATGCCCCTGAGGTGCATTGGGGGAGGGGGTTGTGAATCTTGGCTAAGGCAGTATTCTGGATCAGATTTTCGTGTTCTTTCTCAGTTTCTTCAGGTTAATGCCGGGAAAGTGCTTTAAATGAGACCACAACCGCTTCTGTACCCTTGACAATTAATTTATGAAATCATTAGACGCTCTATAGTCTGTGGCTCACAAACAAACAAACTCTGTAGCCTGTAGTTCGCAAGCGAAATATACCGAGCGACAGCCGCTTGTCGACAAAGTTATTGCCCACAGCGTCGTTAAATAAACTGAAAAGAAGCGAATATAATAGACCCAGGTGTCCCAAATGGTATTTTCGCTTCAGATTTCCGATTAAAATTTTGTATGCATTTTCTTCGTCTATCACATGCATGCCACATACCCAGCCCACATCAACTTCCTTCATGTTACAATGGTAATAATGTGTAGACTGTGTTGTGCAGTTGTGTTTACGTTGTCGGGTAACACGAAACTTGGGAACAACCGGTTCTGTATGCGTTTACTCTCGTCCTGCGGTAACTGTCAAATAGGACGTACTAGTCAGCAAGGTTACTTTGGGAACGTAAAGTAAAACTTTGCTTTTCAAATGAATTCCAATTCCGAACACCAAATCATCGGTCACTCCTGTCTCTGTATTGACTTTTTAACCAAAACAGAGCGTTTCTGTACTCTTTTTAATGTTCCTATATTTTTTTCCGACAGTAACATGAGAATATAGTACTTTATTAACTAATTGCATGCAGCTAGGCCTTCTTCAGAAACTAACAGTTGCTCACCTACTCTACAAATTCTCAGAATTTTATGGAACCCGAAGTCCATCACCGCATTCACAAGAGCAAGCGAGATTAATCCAGCCCTTACCCATCCATCCTATTTATTTAAGATCTGTTTTAACATTATTCTCCCATCAACACCCAGGTCTTTCTAGTGGTGTTTATTAATGAATAAAATTTATTCTTATTTAAATATTGTAATATTATTGTTGGCCGGTCACGGTAGCCGAGCGGTCTAAGGCATGTACTGTCTTCGCTCGCTTGGAAACCGGGATCGTCGGTTCGAATCCCACTCAGGGCATGAATGTTTAGTTTGTGTGTGTGCGTTTTTCTGTGTTTGTGTACAGGTAGAGGCCTTGCGACGAGCTGATCACCCGCCCAAGGAGTCCTACCGAATGTGTAAGATCTAGAAAAACCGAAGTGAACGGAGAAGTTCATGGAGGTAGGCCTAGGCCCACTGGGGCTGTAGTGCCAAGGAAAAAAAAATATTGTTACAAATTATGAAATAAGTGTTTTCTATGTTCATGTCTTCTATAAAAAATAGGGAACAAGAAAGAAAACGCGGCTGCTGGAACTTCTTGACTTTCATTCCTGTGACCAGGGGAGCCGATTTAATAAAACACTGCCCACCCCGTACGTGGTATCAGAAACTATGAATACTTATTGTGTTGTGTTAAATCTGAAACTTTACAAGAACTCACTGTCTTCATTTCTTATTAATCTCATACTAAATTCCATTCTGGACATGGGTGTCCGTCCGCATTTTAACTGTGTTTGTGTTCTGCTGTGCAGATGGAAGGGCCTTGCGATGGGCCGATCCCACAATCAAGGAGTCCTACCAAACGCCTAAAGGATTACGCTTGCAGAATTTAATTTTTAATTAGAACAGGCCAAAGGGCCTAGCTTGCAACCCTGCGGAAGAATATGCAACAGAATTTCGTACTATTCCGTTATAAACCTCTCCTTTAAATATACCCATGTACGTCCCACCCCCCTTTCCACCCCATTTTGAATGCGACTAACGTAACATAGACAAAGAAGTGATTACTGCTCCACGCTTCAGAACCTCGTGAGAAATTTGCACTGGTATGATCCGACATAACGAGAAGTTCAAACGGTTTTGGCCTGGCTCTGTACAAAGTCATTACTAATGTATACAGTAAAATACGGTTAGGGAACTAGGACCGATTCAAATAAAAGTATCGGTTGCCCGAATTAATTTTGTTGTTAGATTGAATGAGGTTCCAAAGCATAAAGACAAACCTGTCTATTCTGGTCAAAAGCCAATACATCGCCAGTAATGAGCACTTGCGTAAGAAACGCTTACCTTCAAATTTGCTGGCAAGTTGAAACCCATGCACATGTTTTGGAGCTCTTTATAACTCAGTTCATGTAGCGGTTTGTTTCTGTCAGTATTTAGCGTCGGTGTTTTAACTGGCGCGTACCCAGCTACTCCTGTTTCACTCATCCTGTCTGTTTGATTAATACTTATGTCACTGACTGCCCCTTGACAGCTGCACTGATGAATTTGGCTGAACGCGTGAGAATAAGCCAATAGAGTAATCTGTCGGCGCTCCGTGAAACTATGCAATCAAGACAGTTGACGGTGTTGAAGCACTACAGAGGTCTGGTTTTAATGCGAAGACTAATCATATTTGCTTCGCCGTCAAGCTTAGCTAAAGAATAGCATTCTTGGGGACCTTAACAGCAATGTGAGACTTAACTGGAGGAATCAGTTAGGTCTATACCCCTGTCATTTGACCCTTGAGCAGACTGGATCACTCTAGGACCAGCAGAAGAAAGCTCGCTAGGGAATGAGTTGGAAACAAGTTACCGAACTCTGTGTAGCAGTGTCCTCCTTCATAAGCTGATAGTCACTCAGACTGTCAAGGAATTCCCTTTATTTTATAAAATCTAAGACTTGAATATTCTGTTAATTGAACTCTTCCACTCGTCCCTGTCCCGAGCCTCTCCAGTCCAGACCGCGGCATCACATCCTCTTTCTTTAAGATCCGCTTCAATATTATCGTTACATTTACGCCTAGGTCTACGAAGTAGCCTTTTTACTGAAGGTTTTGAAAATATTTTTCATTCCCCCCATATGTTACATGACCCTCCCACCTCTTCCACATTGATTTCATCATTCTAATAATATTGAGGAAAATCGTGAAGCTTACAATTCTGATCCTCAAGTTTCCATTGAGCCGTAACTACGGTCACGTGATTAATTGTTACGTGCTCAAACGTCTGAGCCATAATCCGAATTTTGCGCCGTCTCCAGACAGGAGTGTACCTTAGGATCAGTAGTTACTAAGGCAATCGGCCGCGCCATAGCTCAAGTGGTTAGTTGCTGGCTTCCAACCGCGGCGGCCTGGGTTCGATCCCGGGTCTGGTCAAGTGGGATTTGTGGTGGACAAAGTGGCGCTGGGGCAGGTTTTCTCCGAGTACTTCGGTTTCCCCTGCTAATCTTCATTCCACCAATTGCTCCACAATCACCCTCATCTATCATCTTGGGCTGGTACAGTAGGCCAGAAGTGGCCGCAGTACAAGGGACTTAGTCCCACCCCACTAGCAATTAAAAAAAAATGCAATACTTACTTCATGCAACACAGCCTTTTCTTTTGAAGCTGATAGTCTCTAGCTGGGTGAGAAGTTCCCCATATTTTGTGGAACCCTAAGGTTTATTTGTCATCACAAGAGCCTGACACTGAACAATATAATCCCAGGTTGTGCAACGTCACGCCACGTTTAAGATCTATTTCAATATCTTCTCACCTACGCTTAGGTTTAGCAAGTAACTTTTTTCTTCCTCCTTGGCTTCCCGGATAAAATTGTGTAAGCATTTATCATCTGCCTCATCCATCTGTCTTCTTGAATTAATAGCTCAGGTAGTATCTGTTGAAGCTCCTGATTACGCAGTTTTCTTCAGACTGCTGTTAATTACTGCCTCTTAGGTCCAGCCATGTACTGAAACACATTGACTATATGTTATTCATTTAGGGTGGGTGACCAAGTTTCACACCCATACACACCATCAAGCAACAATAGGCCTGCAGTCCTGTGTGACTCGACGCCAGATAAGTGATGCATAGTCTTGGGAACTGAAGCCCAGTCGACTGCGCAGATGTACCGGTCGGCGTGTAATGTTTTGCGACGCAATTATCCTCTGCTGCAAACATATGACATATCTCGTCACATGCATGGAGTCTCACCTCCACTCCTGCCCACTTCTTCACGGTGCGGTGTCTTCCTAAACAGGGAGAGACCTGTGTAACACTTCGCCGCCATTGCAAAGAAATTTGCGGTTGTTAGATTCCCCGTGTCTGTCTGTCCACACAGAACGCAGAACGCAGGCTTTTTATGAAGGTAAAACGTGGTCGGAAAGTTGTCCCTGTGCTTAATTAAGCACCACGCCATAAAGACGCATGGGGGAGTGGAGATATATATCCATGTATTCTCAATCCCTGCACTAGATGGAGGTGAGTGGTCAACTTCACGGCCCGACCGCTTTAACTCCGGTTGGAGAGCCGCCCCCCGCTGGCTCCAGAGCTGGTCTGAACGTTGCTGGAAATCGAACCGTGATCCCTCGGCCATCATACTTGTAGCCCGTCGCTACAGGCTTGCTGTAGATTATTACAATAACTTTACCATGTTTCTGCAACGGTAAGGCACAAGACTTGCTAGCGGAAGGTACCCAGTTCGAATTTGGGACAAGGCATTAGCTATGTTGCTTGACATGTTCTTTGCTCTTCTGTATTTTCTGTCGATGAATGCAAGGGTAGTACGTTCCTTCCACATCCCATCCAATTCATTGTTCACCAGTTATCCTACAGTTCGCCGCTATACAGTCACAGCTACTGACAGCGTCTTTAAATAAGCAAAATGGGGCTTCATACCCTGTTCTCATGCGACTAAAATTATGTGACTTCTGCAGTCTACATGTAATCATCAAATGATGAAAGAACCAATGATGTCAGTGTTTCCTCGGCCCATACTTTGAGAACTACTGCATTACAGTGTTGGTATTGCTTCATTGGATCCTGATCAGTCGAGCAAGTATCGATTTTTACTTCGTGAAGCATCAAATGTCAGCTTTCTGTTTTTACCTGATGTGCATTGTGGCTATTTATACGTCGGAAGGACCGATGTGTATGCCGCCGGCCTCACATTACAGGCTGATATCTCACACTTCGTTCCCATGAATTCGTGCGGTCGGTCGCTGCTGACGAGGCAGATTAGTGTAGTCTTCAGTTATGAACTACTCAATTTTCCCCTGCGAATACAGGTCACATTACCCTGTGTGTGTGTGTGTGTTCTCTAAACTTCTATAATCTTTCCCTGCAAATGGCCGTAGGCACGTTACGTCAGTATGTTTATACATCCTATGGCTGTTCCCAATTGGATGGCGGGAACTCAGTCGAGACACTTGGGCCTACTAGCAGATTCCTTGCACACAGGGTCATCTGAACACGGTCTGTCCCTACGTTGTTTCCTTGCTTGGCGATCGCTTGGTTAGGGAAAGCAGCGACGGTAGTTAGGCTATCAGTTCTTCCCAGAACTGCTTGTATAAACTTTAGCACTATTAACTCTCCTGCTACTCTTACACTGGGGCACGCGGAAGCGTAGTTGATTGAGGCACTATGCAACAAGCAGGAAGATTCGAGTCCTGATGAGGTCATTGGATTTTTAAATTGACCTAATGCTTCCAGCCGCACTATGGCCCTGGGGTCGACTCAGCCTCTAACAGAAATGAGTAGCAGGAATCTTCCTGGAGGGTAAAGGGCGGCCGGCCGGCGCGTAAGGCTGACAGTCTCACCGCCATCTGTGAGCCGATTGTCTAGAAAATGTGGGAGCCTCGACCTCTTACAACCCTATGGGTCTTCACGACCTGTTGCAGGGATATCTTTACTTTCTCCTACATTCCTTTACAGTCCTCCATGTTATCGACTGATACACTGAAGGCGACGTCTGAACAATATAAAGTGTCTCCTTTATATATAGTATAATGTACTCAACATAACCACATCTAAGCATGCTCGCAGAATAGACACGACGCCCTGAAATAAAAGCGTGCTCGCTCGTTCGTGACCTACTGCGTAAGTTACATTAGTTCGAGACAATTTGTTGCTATATTAACCCAAAATGGCATAATTTCAAATAATCCATCTCACCCTTAAAAGTAAAGTTATCCCTGTGCTTAACTAATTAAGCATTACGCCAAGGCGTATGGGGGGGTGGATCACCCTTTCGTTTCGTTTATGTACGTGTAGAAGGAGATACTGCAGTGCCAAAGAGAATGTTAAAAGGAAGGCTATATTCCAAAAGAAGAAACGGAAGACCCAGGATGAGATGGCCAGACGATGTTGAGAACGACCTGAAGAAGATGAAGGTGAAAGGATGGTTGTAGAGGAGGCCAAGGCTCACCCAGGGTTATAGCGCCGATAGGAAGGGAGGGAGGGGGGGGACTTGTGGAAGGACGAGATTCGCTTTATAAACAGACACTTCGTTATTTCTGTAGCCTTTATTTTGAGAAGAACCCGGTCGAAAATGTGGTTTGATGTAATAACTTCATCAGGCTTAGAGTTCTATAGCCTGAAGACAGACAGACAGACAGACAGGAAGCAGAGAATGGGAGTGGGGGGCACACAACTTTTTCTGGTGGAGCTGACTGACTTCTAAATTGCTGCTGGCATTCGCCAGCATAGTGCTTCTTCGTTCAAAGTTCGGCGTTATTCATAATAATTAAGAGATTATTGATTGGATTTATCTGTCTCAGGATTGAGACAGTCGGCGGGCTCATGCTCTATACTTCTACTGGGTCACATTGCTTCCCTAAGTGAGGCGGGCGGATAAGATTCTCGAGATTTTCCTCCGTTCGTCCAGGTAAACGCCTAGATAGCTGCTCAAAGCAGGTCATGGCCCCTTACTTCCACATTCCTTCCAATTCATCAGTCATAAACAATCCGCTCATTTGGCGTTGTACAGTCTCAACCATAGGCATCGTCGTTATATGAACCATATATAAAGGAAGATGACACTGACACTTCTTCCCTTTGTGTGAAGTGCATTTGTCCCTATGCGAAAGTTCCAGGAGTTCACACATTTCAAAATAAGTCCTTCAGAATTAAACAAAAAAAAATCTCCGTGGCATGTAGTCCGCAAGCGAACTATACCGACCGATTCACCGCCGCTCGTCGGCGAAGTTAGTGCCAACGTTTGCAGATAGAGGGTGTTGCGTGGTCAGCGCAACGAATCCCCACGGCCGTTAATTTCGGTTTTATAGACCGGAGCCGCTTTTTCCATTCAATTAGCTCCTCAGTTATCCTCATGAGACTTAGTGGACCCCGTTCCAGACCCACTACCTCTCAGAAAATCTGGTAGCGCCGGGAATCAAACCCGGGACTTCTGTATCTGTAGCCAGGAACTCTGACCACTAGACCACAGAGGCGGTCTCTTTCGGAATTAAACTACACATATTGTAATGTCAAGACACACGGGGGCTAAGAATTAGAAGCCATTTTCATATCTACGAAAAGTGTAAGGTAAGGGTGAATTTATCCCTGTGCTTAATTAATTAAGCACCGTGCCATAAAGACCTATTGAGGAGTGGAGTTATAGCTCCACCATTCTTGAGCTCGGCACTGGGTGGAAATGAGTGGTCAACTTCACGTTCCATCCGCTTTTCCTATGTGAAAGCGTTTCGGTACCCATTGGATAGGGAGCTGGGTGGGCCGCAGAGCCGGTCTGGAAGCTGTTGAGTAGAAAAAATCTCTTTCCCCCGCCAGGAATCGAACCTCGATTGCCAGAAACCTGGAGAAGATGAACATGAATCGTGGAGTTAGCCCAAGTCCGAGGTTCTTAGGCTGTAACTATGATTTTATGAAGCCGAGATAGGGAACGGAAATGTTAGGGGGTGCAGGAGAGGAAGGGTCGAATGAGGCCGGAATGATCGCACCCCTAAGGAGGGCGATACGTCGAGGTATCCATTGAACCCGCTAACGAGCTGCCCTGGCCAGTTCATTACTCAAGAAGGCTGTATTATGCATACATTTGTGCGGCACTATCGCCCTTCGTGACATGATGGATGAAGACGCGTGTCCACGTGATGACATGACTCTACTGTTAGTGTCGACCCAGCATCTTTCCGGTTCAGTTTATCAGTTCTCTCCTGTATACTGCTGTAAGGTACTCATCTATCATTCGTCGGCTCGTATCCCACTGAAGGAATAACCCAGGAGCCCTCTTCTGCCCTGCGGTAGTGAAGATCCCGGGCAGCTCAGTCGGTATAGTCTCTGGCTGTGGGCTGAATGCCCAAGGTTCGAGTTTTCTCTTCCCCAAAGCGTCCATGCCGGCCATGGGGCACGCCCCGTCTCCTATACAAAGCGAATGGGAGGGGGGTAAAGTAGTCGAGGCGTGAAGCTTGCCACTCACCTCTGTTTAGTATCGAGGTTACCAGTGCGTGGAGCTGTACCTCCGCTCCCCAATATATGTTCATGGCATGGTTCTTGACTAAAGAGATGGCCAACTTTGTGTCTACCTTGTGCTAGTGCAGTCTGCTAATGTCTGCTGATCCCCCATCCAGTGAGTACCGTATGAAATGAAACAGACCACAGTGTCCAGTGATTAAGGAGACGGGCTGGAGAGAGAAACATTGGCGTCAGCAAGTCTTGCGTTTCGATCTCCGTTTCCTTGTCTCTGCTACAAAGTTTACGCCGACAGGGAATCGAACTAAGATTTCTACATTGGGGCTGGAATTCTTATGTTGGTGTCCCTTACAACGACAGCGTATTAGAATCATAATTATAAATTCGAACCAGCTTAGAGATATGATAAAGATGGTGGGGAATGTAGCACGTATAGGAGAGAAGAGGAATGCATATAGGATTTTGGTGGGAAAGCCAGAAGGAAAGAGATCGCTAGGAGGACCTACACATAGATGGGATGATAATATTAAAATGTAACTTAAGGTCGGATGAAGTGTTATGGCTCAGGATAGGTACCAGTGGAGGGTTCTTGTGTACACGGTAATGAATATTCGGGTTCCGTAAAATGTTGGGAAATTCTTGAGTAGCTGCACAATTGACGGCTTCTCAAGAAGGGCTCAGCTCTATAGAGATAGTTAATTCAGATAAATGCTTGTTTTTAATCATTCAAACCAGAGTAACAAACCCTATATCTTTCAGATGGTGCCTGCATTAACGTTTTGTATGCATTTCTCATCTACCTCAGGCGTTCTTTACGTCCTATCCATGTCATTTCAGTTTATTTCATTGCCTTGTCAATGCTTGATGCTGATCATAATAGCCATGTCGAGAGGGCCAGATGTGCCGTCTTCTGCCCCAAGAACAAGGAGATCGTGGGCTCTAATCCGGTTTGATACATGGGAGTATGTTTGCGTTCTTTCTGTGATGTGTTCCGTGTAGAGAGAGGCCTGCATTGGGCCGATCCCACTTCCAGGGAGTTCTACCAAATGTTTATAAACCAAGCTTCAGAAACTTGGAAAATTAATTTATTTACACACTCAGGAGTCTGAAGATTACGTTAGCAGCCTGTTTTCGTACGAGCAGGATAATTTATGTTTGATGCGAGATTATGAATATGCAACAGCTATTCAGATTTTGAGAGCAGCATCCGTCTTGCTGCTAGTTCCTTCAGTGCTGCCAACGTTACATTCCTTCACACAAAGTTCGTCTTTACAAAGGCTGTTTGCAGCGCTTTGGATGTTATTTCTGCTTGGATGGCCCCGACATTCATTACGGGAATCGACAGAGGAGCAGCGTGCGCACTCGTCGTGCTCATTCCGTCCCAATTACACAACTTTATGGTTCAGACTTTGAAAAGATTTTCCTTCATTAGCGCCCGTTTAGTGTCGCGATATGAGAGCTTACAGCAGTTAATTTACTTAACGTTCAGCCCACATTTCCAACGTAACGGATCGAAAGTTGTGGTAGAGCTTTTTCAGAAGGTGCTAGGTCAGAACATCGACTCGGACACGCGATATTCTGACTGAGGGCTTTCCGTGATTTTTCTCAGACCTTCAAGACACATTCAAGGATATTAATTCAAATTATACCACCACCATTCCTTTCACGACTCTTAAAGGTGATTTTTCCCTGATGATATTATTATTCGACCGCGTGCACCGTGACAGCATCGTCACAGAACCCGCAACGAAGAGGCTCGCCTCCTTGTGTCAGAGCTTGACGTCATTACCCGATAAAAAAGTACAGCTATCCCTGTAACAGGCCACGAAGGTCCATAGGGTTGTGAGACGTTGAGGGTCCCACGTTATCTAGACAATCGGCTCAAAGATGGCGGTAAGGTTCTCAGCCTTACGCGCCGGCCGCGCTTTACTCCCCAAGAAATCTATTTAATTTATTCCTGGTATTTATTTCTGTTAGAGGCTGAGTCTAGCCCAGGGCCATAGTGCGGTTGGAAGGATTAGGTCAATTGAAAAAATCCAATGACCTCATCGGCACTTGAACCCGCGACCTTCCGGTTTGTAGCATAGTGGCTCAACCAACTACTCTACCGCGTGCCTCCTGCCATTACTCGATTAGTCTTTGTAGTGCAGACAAAGTCTGCATTGTTTCGTTGCGGGATGTGACGCCGTACACTCAGATATATCGTAACAGACAGTTGGAGCAACCTGCCTTCTCACTCAAGGTTAGAACATGACGGATGCAGCAGGACCCTCCTAAACCTTTCTTACCATCTACCTGATTACACGGAGTCACAGCACAGAACACAGTAATCTTTGTTGTCAGAGGTCTGATGACGTCAAATTGCACAGGAACTTATCGTGTTTCCAGTGCGGTACGGACTGAACCGATAAGCACTGCACTGCATGCTTCACATGCAGCCCTCTCGTTGTTAACGTCAAAATTTCACTATAATATAGCCCTCCCAGTATCAGTTCATATTTCACTATATTGCAGCCCTTCCAGCGTCACATTAAAATGAATTCCGATCATGTGCGTTACCTCTAGAGCGGGCACTGCCTGGGAACCTGCAAAACCTGAGATATATTTTCTTGCCCCCCCCCCTCCAGATGTAGTGTCTCTCACTACCCCCTCCACATTCTTTTTCATCTCTCTCTCTCTCTTTCAGACTGCAAGTGGTTAATAGCAAAGTGAGGTTGGCTTTCTGAGTTTTGTAGTTTTGTTCTGGGACACTCAGTGGAATTCAGACGGCAGAAGTGTGCAAACAGCCGACCAAGAAGCAGAGTAATTTCACATGCAAATGCAAGAAACTCCACTCGCAGCAAACTGGTATCGATCGCTGGTTTCAGCCACTTATTCACTCGTCGTCTTCTTCGTCTATTCCTGTTGCTCCCACTTGGAGTATAGGGAATCCGTGAAACGCTTCGTTTCACTTCAGTTTCTTAATTTAAGACAATCGGTAGGAATCCTTGGACGTACGATCAGTCCATCGCAAGGTCTCCACCTAACTTAAACACAGAATATACACAAACAGACATTCATGCCTTGAGTGGGATTCGAACCCATGACTTTCACTCGCCATGCGATCCGGGAATTCGTGTTTATTTTAGTCTCGTCTTCTTCCTGAATGTGTAACTCTAGATCAGGTATTGCATTCTTGACAGAACTGCAGAGATGCCTGTAGTGGCGTCGCTATGTCTGTCCGTCCGCGCATTGGAACTCGAGAGCCTCTGAAAGGAATTCCGCGAATTTTCAAATTGAGCCATCTTATTTCAAGTTGTCGGCGAACTTAAAGTTTCGCTAAAGTTGAACAGTAATAACTTCTGTCTTCTGGAGTATAACGCCGTGTAGTCCGTCGAAAGTAAAACATTTCGGAGAATCGTGTAGCTTCCATCTTCACAGTCGAAGAATAAGTCAAGCACTAAACCAGCGTGTAGCAGTCAATGTACGCTATACCTGTATGCTTCTACGTGGTAGATGGTTTAATAGCTTAAGAGATAGGTCTATTTAATTTAGAGGGTGTTTAAACAGGCACAACTTGGAGAAGAGAAATTGATATTTGGTCAGCTGGTCAAGTTTCATTACCGAGATCAAATTAGCCGATCACTGGACTCTATCATAAGCCAAATGCCTTCATTCCACTTCCTCACACCTCATTTCAACATACATTTATCATAGTTCCATCTATGCTTAGGTCTCCTGAGTCGTCTCTTTCATTTAGGTTTTGCTATTAAAATCTTATTTTAATACATCACTGCCTCCATGCCTGTTGCATGCCTTGTTCATCATATTTTCCTTATGTATGCTACAGTTTTTCATAATTTTCCAAACACACTCCGAGGAAATCCTTCTAGGCCGAATATCTTGTTTACATTATCACAGTTTTGTTTTCCGCTTTTGTCACCAACTCGCATTGTTATGGCTCATTGCCTGTAGTTTAGACCACATCGTAAAATTAATCAAGAAAGCAACAAAATGTAGTATTTTGTTTCTGTCTAGTTCAGCTGAATTATTGCATAGTTTTCTGTAATTCTTTCTAGTGGTAACCGTGTGAATTACCTTTAATATCAAAGAAAATGAATTGTGTTCACAAATTTATGCGTTTCCTGTAACTCTCGCAATAAGCAGCGATTATTTCCTTGGCCAGCATTCACCAGCCGGTCTCTGTAATGGAAATGCGGTGTGTCTCCTGTGAGGTACGAACTGAAATACTGTATTATATTGTGACATTTCTGGTGAAAGCTGGGATACTTCAGCGTGGAGGCGGGTTCGAATATCTCCACCGTATCCCTGTGAGACGTAGGAGGAGACGAAAAGCGAACCCAATACCTGGGGGTACAACTGGACCACCCTGTTCCTGGGAGATTCAAATACGGGAACCTGGCCCTCCAGAGAAAAATACGGTCATGAGTTTCGCAGGACTCGGATCTGAGAATGACAGATCCGTCCTCTCGTCAGAGAGGATGTTACATAAAGACTATGATCGCAAGGGTTCACTTGGGGAGAAAGGAAGGAAGAAAGAAAAAAGAAAGAAAGAAAGAAAAGAGAAAAATCTCTGGTCGTGAACCTCAAGGGACTTAACGCCAAGACGACCTAACTGACGGTAAACTGTGACTCTGACTTGTTAGCTCTGAGATACGAGTTCTGAGTTGGAAGTGCGTTCTAGCCTGCGACAGCGAGCGGTTAGCCAGTGGTGGCCAGAAGGGGTTAGGATTCAATGGCCAGGAGTTGGGGCCATGATGAGCTGTAAGACGGCCGGTAGCCGGTAAGTAAGTGAACACGAAAGCAAATAAATCTGTGGCGCTGGCAGCCGTTACCTGACAACGACTGATGAAGACACAGCAGACTGAGAAGATCTAGTGCGTGTAGGGAGTGTGAATTGGCGAAAGCGCTATAATTAATTGTAATTAAGACTTTTAGTAGTCCAGTAAATCCGATTACCCATCCAAACCCCGTCTATAGTCACTAACTACATGACATATTATTTCGACGAGTGTTAGATTTCGAAGGACTAAAATTTATTTTGTTTTTGGCATTAACAAATCATATACTTTTAAGAATGCTGACATCTTGGATGTGTCATCGTGTAGTGCGGTATATTGTTTCAAAGGAACATGCTGTCTCAATTTTCATGATAACTTCCAAGTTGAAGATGGAATAAACACTTCCTTTCGAAACGCAGTTACTTATGCACCAGGCTACATGTCGTCACAGCACCCATCTTGTTCTCAGGATCTCATCTCATAATGGACACACAATCACACATCCGACCGGGGTGGCGTGGCGATAATGCTGTGGACTTGCATTCTGGAGGCGCTCCGTTCGATTCTCGGCCGGGACACAGGTTTTTTTTTATTGCTAGTGGGGTCCCTTGTACTGCGGCCACTTCTGGCCTATTGTACCAGCCCCAGATGATAGGTGAGGGTGATTGTGGAGCAATTGGTGGAATGAAGATTGGCAGGGGAAACCTAAGTACTCGGAGAAAACCTGCCCCAGCGCCACTTTGTCCACCACAAATCCCACTTGACCAGACCCGGGATCGAACCCGGGCCGCCGCAGTAGAAAGCCAGCGACTAACCGCTTGAGCTATGGCGCGACCCAGGGGACACAGTTTAATCTCACTGAGGGGTTTTCTTCGTTTTTCTCAGTCCCTCCAGGTAAATATTTGGGTAATATCTCTGCTAGATTACTGCCTCCTGCTTCCAAATAGTTTGCAGTTCAACATACACGTATCAACATACCTTTCGATACCGGAAGCGTCGCAGAATAAGCACTCACTTAGTGGAAACTGTGTCTGCGCTGATGATCCACGGCGATGTGGTGTGAAACCTGACCTCCCTATCCAGGGTTCCCACTACCTTACGGCAAGTGGAGATCAATATGGAGCTTCTACTGTGACGCGAGCGAGAACATGGGACAGCACTCGGGAGTCCCCTTTGTCCAGGCTGTTTTACAGGCGAATCTGAATGTTGTGGCGTGTGGCACGTATGCTTACCACTGTGCATTAAGGGTGGTTACTTAACTTTCATGAGCTCAGTGGGTTCAGCAGGGCAACACGGAAGCTTCTGGAACCAATCACATGAAGGATGCAACGTTTCGTTAATGTCTTAACTCTTAGCACTTACTTGCTTCTGAATTTATTCAGGATATTCGTGTTTGTGCCGGAGTTACACGCATGCGCCATGGGAGAGGCATGTTGCTGAGGACCGTGATTTCGACCGAGCGGGGATGGAGTATTCGCAAGGTGCTCGGTTCAGATCTCGGCCAAGACACCGCCCATTATGACTGAGATTTATCGTTGTTTTGCCCAGTTACTCCAGGAATGTGGTGGGATAAAACCTCGATTATGCCGAGACCGCTTCCTTTTGGATCCATGCCGATTCTTCCATCGTTTTACCGTTAGACGCCGTATAGTGTGGATACTGACAGCATCCTTAAGTGATTCTGAAGACAGGACAATGACGCCTCGTGTAGTCTGGCAAGTGCGTGCAATCGTTACGGAGAACAGGCTACTGCTAATACTGAAGAGAACACACACCGCTAGAGGGAACAACGCACAAGCAAGGGGCAGAATTACCGACTGCAAACGTAACACAACAACGGGCTTACGATTGAAAAGCAAACTGCCGCAATAAAACATCTGAAGCAAAGGATACAGATCAAAACAAGTAGACGACGAACTTGTGAGGCGTAATAAGAATTTTACAAAATTTTAATAGATTTTATTGATTTAAATTAAGTGAACTACAGCGTGTGCTATTCTAGCGCATACCAATTGACTGTGAGTATCACGTTTTAAACCATGAAGCGTGCAGTCGCATATGCGACGAATGGAGAGTATTAGTGCAGTGTAGCAGTTTTAGCATAGTAAGACACCTGAAGCGGCCTCCGTAGTCTAGGGGTAACGTTCACACCTCATGACTCAAGGTATGCGGGTTAAAACCCGGCGGAGGTCGTGGAAATTTTAAGGGCGGAAAAATTCAGGGATCAAGTCCTCCTCCCGTGTCGTAGATTTACGGCACGTAAAAGATCCTCATGTCTCTAGGAGACCTCTGAGCAAAATTAGGGAAAATGTTTCCCGCTCAAGTAGTTTCCAATGCCTCCGATAGATGGGGAAGTTATCGGGTACCAATGCCAGTAGAGGGCCGACCTCGCTGGCAGAAAGGGGAGATAGCGGGCACCAGTATCGGTAGGGTATGGCGACAGTAGAAATTAAAGGGGGACGTACAATAGACTATTAGTCGCGGTGCATGGGAAACCCACCCACCCCCTCTATACTGAATAACTGAAGACACCTGAAGATGGCCACTTAGGGCCGAAACATGTGTCTAAAGTGAAAATGTACGAAAGAAGGAACAATTTGTTGCATTGGTGACGGACTGTGTAGTACAGTAAACAGTATTAGATATAGTAATGCAACAGGATGTTTGAATGGAGGGCTACTGCCCAATTTTCGGGGTAGAAGCGAGGGAAGCTGCGACATTGGCTGGTTCCAGAAGATAAGACGGGAGCAGAAAACGGGGGACAGGAATGTCCACTGAAGGCGATGAATGAGGATTAAAGGAAGACTACCAATAGACACCGTAGGCTCACTTCTACCCTGAAGATGGAAGCGATATGATCCTCTGGAACTCTGGTACTCACGGAGCCATAGTCCCGAAGCTGTGCTGTGAAAGCAATACGTGTGAGATGCAGCATCAAGACAATTTCGGCTTTTCTACTTCGCACATGCGCCACCGATGCCATGAGGCGCTGTTAAGCGTAATGTGAGCAACACGTTCTTCAATAGGTGGACACTGATGTTTCGGAGCAACGTACTGACTCTATCTTCAGGGTCGTGGAAGCTTGCTCCAGTGGGATGCCGAAAAGAATATTCGAATAGGACATGAAGTGATAGGAGGGTGGAGAAAATTACACAGTGAGGAGCTTTACAATTTGAACTCATGAAATAAGCTGTTACTAGGATGATTACGCCTAACTCAAAGAGATGAGACAGGTGAGACATGTAGCATGCATTGGAGAGACGATAAATACGTACATTACAACTGGAACAACTTAAGAGAAGAAACCACTCTAAAAGACCTAGGCATAGACCGGAGGATAACATAAGACTGTATCGTAAAGGAATAGGGTGCGAATGGATTCATATGGCTCAGGATAGGGTCTGTGGGCGTGATTTCCTGAACACGGTAAAGAACAGTCGGGTTTATTAAAAGATAGGAAATATCATGATCAGCTGAGCGACTGTTAGTTTCTCCAGAATGGCTCTGCTAAATGGCGTTGATTATTAATGTCACACGAGGAAATAGAAGAGCAATGGGTGGTTGTGTCATGCAGTTTGTACATCAGCTTACAGGCCATTCTCGGAAAGACGAGGGTGCGAGAGTCCTATCCATCAAGTGGAAGTCAGATCTCAGCACGAGGGCTCCTGCCGTTTCCATGTTTGTGTCTGTTGTTTCGTGCGTCGGCGAGGAAGTGCCGTGTTTTGCGTTATTGATTTATTTACGCAAGTACAGAGGGCACCAGCGCCATGTAGTTTCCATTCAGAGCAGTGATACTTTTCTTCACAAGTTTACAATGTATACATTATTTTCTGTAGGCTCTGAAACACTCAGACTGTTTTTATGCCATTCATAGAGTCATTAGTCCTCTGAAGCCAGAACTTCGTCTAAGTAGCCTTTAATTATTCAGTCTGTACCTCACAGGAAACACATTACATCACCGCTACAAAGCCCAACCGGTTAATGCTGTTTAGGTAAATAATCCCTGTTTATTGTGAGAACCATACGGAACACACAAATGCACTGTGTGGACATAATGAAGCCCTTTATTAATGGTAAAACATGTGGTAAATATAGTAACTGCTGTGCCTTGGAGGGTTAGCGGAAATGAGATGTAAGCCTATATTTTTAAATTACATTTTATTCGGAATTGTTCGGAAGCTGTCGGAGAAGTTCGGCTCCGGTCCAGGGGTCTGTTGCTGACGGGATGCTGGTCGCATTCAACAGTTCGCCGGTCGGCAGGTCCCGCTACCGCGTGCGTGTGCTCCTGAGGCCGTGCGTCGTGATCACCATGGTGATTGTCGGGTTCATGCGAATCACGTGCTAGAATGCTGCTCTGTCTTCTGGACGCCTCTTAGTAATATACTTACCAATTAAACTAGCATTTGTTCCAACGCAGATACCTTCATGCAACACATAAGATTGCATTTAACTTGTAATAACTCGTATGTTGTGTCGGTCCAGAAAATTTCGCATATTCACAGTGTAAATTTCAAGCATCTGTATTTTGTGTTTCTTGTTTTCGTCACTATGACTGTCATGTTTGAAACGCGTTAACAGATGTAAGATTATGGTCGTGTGGGGCATGATGCTGTAGAGTTAGATAGGCAGGAACCAATGTTTCGGAGAAACATATCGCCTCCATCCTCACTGTATTGAGTCTTCGATATTGAAGATGGACGTAGCAGCTTATCCTTAAACGTCGTTTGTCTATTTACCAATTTACATGACGTGATATTCCTAATACTCATCGCCGTGAAGGCTCCAGATTTTACACCTTAACGCATGTGTGCTTGACATTCATTTGTAGCTAGTAGCTAGTAGACACAAATCAGTGGCATAGTAGTGTTTGCTGATATTTGAGTACTGACTTCAAGATTTTCTGTCCGGTCAGGGTTCACTTTATTTACTTGTAGCTTACTTCACGACTGGCAGTAACTCAAACTATATAGCTTTGAATGATGGAATAATTAGTAAATAATGAATTGTAAAGAATGTGGGGGGAAGCGGTCGTGGCCTAATGGGTATCTAGTTCTAATCGGTAATAGTTGCTTCGTAAATACTTAGTGATGGTAAAATATGTCGTTTGATATCTCTTTGTACCTATGTTATAATCAAGGCACGGGTAATTGCGTCACAGTACTGGAGCCCTCTGGTCCAGAGGTGAACACATTTTATCCCTAAACAAAATTAAGCGAAGATGGGAAGTCGCAAAATTTTATACACCCGCTCGGAATGTAATTACCTACAAAGATCTAGAGTTGTAGAGATTACGGCCTATCGGAATGCTTCTACTGCTAGACTTTCAAGTATATACAAATAATATATACAAATCCAGTTCGTACCTCACAGGAAACACATTACGTCTCCGCTACAAAGCCCAACCGATTAATGCTGTTTAGGGAAATAATCGCTGTTTATTGTGAGAATCATACGGAACACACAAATACACTGCGTGAGCAGAATGCAGTATATATAAATTCAGTTCTTACCTCACAGGAAACACATTACGTCTCCGCTACAAAGCCCAACCGATTAATGCTGTTTAGGGAAATAATCGCTGTTTATTGTGAGAATCATATGGAACACACAAATACACTGTCTGTGAAAAATGCAGAGGTTTAACATCAAAGGAGGTGGTACGTATATTTACCACTGTGCATAGGCAGAGCTTTGATGCAGTCCATGCTTACCCGTCGCGGCATTGACAGAAGCCGCCTGTAAACATTCAGCGCTGCTCCTATTAGCAGACACAGTGCGATGTTTGTACTGTGTTTGAAAGTAACATTTGTGATGGAGGTGAGTGTACTTCGATGTTTTGTCGTAACTCAGTAGCCATATGTTCATTTGTAGCAGATACAAATCTATTCTTCAAAGACAGGGTAAGACATATACGTATTTTGCTTGGTCTATCTATTAACACAGACGCTCAAAATTGGGGGAAAAGGTTTTTGGAATCAATGTAACAATTTTTACAGATTTTAAAGTCTGTAAATTACAATATCTGATTCTGCATTCTTTCTAGATAAAAACAACGTTTAATTCGTTGGTTTATCACAAAAATTGTAGAAATCACAGCATTTTCAGTAACATGCTTACAATTTTTAATACTCTACAATGGCGGACATTTAAATTAACTCCGGCCTGCAGCGATTACGGGAATCTAAATGGCCCGTCTCTTAAAGGTTAAATAATATTATATATTCCCCATATTGACAAAAAAACATTTCACATGAAATCTGTAGGTGTAAATACATGTTTCGTGTAACAACCCAACTTCGTATCATAAGCATTACATGTTCTGTGGGTAACATGTCAATAGTTGAAAAGTTCTGTCTTCTGTGATATGACGCCGTGTAGAGGTTGAAGTTCAGCCCACGTTTCGGACGAACATGTCGCCTCCATCTTCACGGGCGAAGAATAAGCCAAGCAAGAAGGTCGGTTGACTTTCAACGGTCTACACGGTGATATGTCCCAGAAGATAAAAATCTTCATAACCACCCCTGTGATAACAACACATCCTACATATTAAAATTTTTCATAACGCAGTGTTTTGTGTAGACACCGGATAATCTTGTTTGTAGATACCATCGTCATTTCTACACTGATAATGGAGGCAGTATGTTTCTCCGAAATGCTGGTACGCACGTACCAAATTAGGCGTCATAACCGAGATGTTTACAATATTAATCTTCAGTTCAGCGTGAAATTTTCAAATTCTCTGTAGTTACGTGCTTATTTACATTCGTCAGTAAGAGACCGCTTTTCAAACTCGTACAAAGCAGTTGGCAAAACGACTTTTTTATGTTCCGTCACAGCTTCTGTGTTTATGTTATATCGACTTTGGTCTTTGTGCAAATTCGTCAAGAAGTTCCACGAAATAAATGTATTGCGGGGGGGGGGCTCAGCTTATCCTGGCATCCTGTGCGTTTGTTCGTACTGTTTTAACGAGTGGGTCTTGCCTCAGGGGTAAAGAGGCCGAGGCGTGAAGCTGACCACTGACCTCCAACAGTGCTGAGATCAAGAATACGTGGATCTCTACATCCACTCCCCCACATATCTTCTTGGCGCAGTGCTTAATTAGTTAAGCACAGGGACAATTTTGCCGCTTTACTGTAAGCAACGTCCTCAAATGTATCGACTTACTAATGAAGAGTACCCGTTCTTCGCCCGGGATATGGTCGCTTTCCTTGTCACTATCGCACAGTATGCAATAGCCGAAACATTAAAGAAGGAGTAACACTCAAAATAAAAAAAAAAGATTTGGTAATGTAATTAAGCGACTAGGATACGGATGAGGATTCGGAAATCCTGCGGGCATCACCTGCACATCGCTTAAACAGCCGTGACTGCCCTGTCATTCAACTCCGTCTTCATTGCAACTTAGAAATATTCACAATCTCTCTTTAATTTAAAATAAGATTAAAATCACACCAATTGCTAGATATTTCGGCCTTACTTGGTCATCTTCAGGCAACTGTTGACTCTATGAAACTGTCGCACTGCGCTAGATCGCAAGGCAGTATGTTTCCATGCTGTTGCACTATCGTTGTTCACACTAAAACGTATTTTTTTCAGAACGAAATTCTCTCTCCGTTCCGCGTTATTTTTCCTTTTGCGGCTTCTATGTTTGTGCCCCTTTCGTATGTGTGTTCCCACTAGTTGGGCGTGTCTCTTGCATGACCGTGACTACCGTACATATTGGTAAGAATATCTACAATTTTTTTTTATCTCTGGGTATTTTCTGTTAGGCCCTCGGTACTACCTAATGTGAACCAAACAAATTCGTTCACGAACACCCAGACTAGTGAGCACTGCTCAGGTAATGGACAACTTAAATTCACGCAACTGACGTACGATGCCCTCGTCCTGGTACGTCCCCCGATTGCTCTCCTCTGGTGGGGTGAGGAAGTCCACTTGGCCTATTGTGCCAGCCCCGGATGATAGCTGAAGAGCATAGAGCAGTCGGTGGAATGAGAAATGGCAGGGGAAACCGAAGTACTTGCAGAAAATCTACCCCAGCGCCACTTTGTCCACCACAAATCAAACATGACCTGACCTGGGCTCGAACCCGGGCCGCTACCGTGAGAAGCCGGCGACTAACCGCGTGAGCTATGGCACGGCCTACGTTCCTTTGTAAGGTAATATGACTGAATGATGAGCCCTACGGGAGGACGAGGATTAATAATTGAAAAGTATTATCTTCTGGGATGTGATGTCGTATAATCTGGTAGAAGTTTACTGACCGGACCGAGATCTGAACCCTGGACCTCCAGAATACAGAGCATGAGTGCTGTCCACTCTACCCTCACGTTCGGTGACACCGTGTAGTTAGGTAGGTGGATACCAGCTTTTCGGAGGAACAAAACGAGTCCATCTTCAGGGTCCAGGAATAAGCAAATTACTGCAACTTGTTTCTTGCGTTATTACTCTCCGACTCTGAAGATGGAGGTAGTACGTTTCTCCGAAATATTGCTTACCGCCTACCAGTCTGCAGGGTGTCACAATCCGGAAGACAAAAATCTAAACTCTTGTAAATTTCTTGTAATTGCAGTCGTGTAAAATGAAAGTTGTCAACCTCTGCCTTTAATATCAAACAATGTCGCTGCCTGTAGCATTTTTATTTGATGATGATGACGCGAATAAACCCCCCTCCCCATACGTCTTGATGACGTAGTGCTAAATTAAGCACAGGGACAACACGATGACGAGCAGGTTCGCAGGTTAGCTGGAGGTTGACCCTGTGTATCTGACATTCAAACAGTTAGGTATTCAGTTGTTTATCTGCTACTGACGCGACGTAGGCCCTGTTCTAGCGAACACCGAAATTTGGTTTATGCGTCACGCAGACTTGTGTACAGTTTTTCCTTCAGTCATTTTGACGTGTTCTCCCCCTCCTCCCCATCCAGTCCTGCCTATGTGACTTGAGGCCGTTGAATGCTTCCAGTCACGTGTAGGCCAGTCAGCGAAGCGGGTCGTGGTGCTGGGCTGTGCGAGTGTTACTGTGGGCTGGTGTTACACGCGGGACAAAGCAAATGGGATACGTTTCTGTTGCTCCAGTCACAATGGGTTTTAAGTTCTTTGTTGTTCGTTTCTTTATGATATTTCAAGTTGCGTATTTGCTATGACTGTTATGGAGGTGGCCTCTGCACTGGTAAGAAATTAAGAGTGACTTCGCATTGCCTTCTCATAACTTTCAACAATATATCGAGAGCAGATTTCGCCACTGCTGAGTTTAATCTTTTGCCAGAATTCAAGTCAAATGAATTCGCATTATTTACAAGGTTAGAGAAAATAAACGCTGTTCGTATTTTACGTGAATTTAAAACAGTCTATTACATTATTTCTGGAGATCGGTGGGACATGCAGTACACATGAGAGAGATGAGAAATGTAGACGAAATTTTGATGTGGAAACGCGAGAAAAGAGACCACGGGAGGAATATAATTATGGACGTGAGGGTGATGTGAGGTGGATACATTTCATGTCTCAATGGTGTGCCCCTGTGAACCCCTGGACTGCATATAACCGAGTAATTTAGAAGATCTGAAGCGCTGCTAGCTTTTCGAGAAAAAAATATGCTCTATGGTCTTAAACTGGTACTAGATATCTTAAATAGTTCTGAACAGTTTCGATATTCTTAAGTGATGTATAGGCTCTAAGCTGTAAATTTGTTAGTCCATTATTTCTCTGCCTTGAACTTCTTCATTCTTAGGGTTGGATGACGAGTCCCACAGTACAGGAGGGCCCGAATGATAGGTAGGAGAAATTGGGCATTAGAGGAGTGAGAATTGGCAAGGGCAGCCGATGTACCCGAAAGGGAGACTATTGCAATGCCTCTTTGTCCATCGCAGATTCCACAGGAACTGCCCTGGGTACCGTCGTCATTTAGGCCGCCACATGACGAAATCAGACCTCCATTATCCCCCAACACGTCCCGATGTTATTCAATATTTTGCTGTGTTTAACCTCTTCTGTGTTGGCTTTCGTGTCAGAAACCTCCCTGTACTAAGAGTATGTTGATCTTAAGGCATAAAGTTTGTTATTTAAAAGCGACGGATGGGGGTAGTTTTAGCTGTTGGGAAGTGGCAGGCCGCACAGAGCTCAAAATACTCAGGAAACCTGTTTCTGTAAAAACGTCAGTTTTAAAAGATATACTCGTACGTAACACGAAAAGAAGAAAATCAACAACAACAAAGAAACTCCGTGGCCTGTAGTCTGCAGACGAAGTATAGCGACCGAGCGACTGACGCTTGTCGGCGAAGTTCGTGCCAAATTTTGCGGATTAAAAGCAACAATAGGCAATATTTATTGCTCGATTTGAGGTTCTTAATGAAGGTGAATATGAACAGTACGATAGTCTGACATGTAACGCTGTGTACTTCAGTAAAAGCCTGACGTTTCGCAGCAACTTATGGCCTCCATATTCATGGCCGAAAATTAAGCCAAGCAAGAAAGCAGCTGCCGCCTTCATCTTGCTGGTTTATTGCTTGGCCTACTCTTCGATCGTGAAAATAGAGGAAATAGTTCTTGCGAAACGTCAGGCGTTTTCCGAACTATGCGGCTTTAAATCCTAGGAGAGAATATTCACTTTCGGAGACGAATAAGGGGAACATTGAAATGCTCTGGTGGCTGAGGGGAACTCAAAAATATATCGGTGTTTAAAATGATACAGTACGTGCGCTAAAGCAGAGCAATCTAATCTAATCTAATCTAATCCCCTAGGTTGTCTGTCTACAGTCTACGAAAGAATTATCGTTGAAGTTTCATATTTGTATTTTTAAATGTGTTATGATACACAATAATCCAGTATGAAGTAGCGTCAGTTTCGCAACTCCGCCATGTTATTACTGAAGGGAAGAAATTAGGAAGTACGATACGATGTTGATTCCAAATTTTATGAAAGAACAGTAAATTGTTCTGAAACTAGAAAGGCAACGTAGAGGCACCCTTGGAAGTTATTTTTATACTTAATGAAGGATATTGGGCCGCGCCATAGCTCAAGTGGTTAGTCGCTGGCTTCCCATCGCGGCGGCCCGGGTTCGATCCCGGTTCTGTTCAAGTGGGATTTGTGGTGGACAAAGTGGCGCTGGGGCAGGTTTTCTCCGAGTACTTCGGTTTCCCCTACCAATCTGCATTCCACCAACTGCCCCACAATCACCCTCACCTGTCATCTGGGGCTGGTACAATAGGCCAGAAGTGGCTGCAGTACAAGGGACTTAGTCCCACCCCACTAGCAATAAAAAATTAATGAAGGAAATTAGACAAAAAAGTATAACCTTCTACTGTTTTCTCGTAAAGGTGATCCTACAGGAACTTATAATAAACTTTGAAATCATAAATTGTTTTATGGAAATCTTAGCCATTTGACGCATTTCAGTAATGCAAAACAGTGTAATTCAGATCTCAAAATGATAGCAAAGTTAGAGCTTTGTTTATGGTTTCTGTCGGTGATGAAACGAGACGAAGCGCATATTCCTACATCGTGATAAAACAAGTAATTGGAAACATTTCTAAGATCCGTGAAATAAGGTGTTCGTATTTCACGTAGGCCTTAAAGCACAGTGGTCACTGTACATACCATCTCGTTTAATAGTAGAAAAGCCCCCGTGGTTTGCCCACACAGTGTATTTATGTGTTCCATATGAATCTCACAATAAACAGCGATTATTTCCCTAAACAGAATTAACCGTGTTGTATTTTAGCGTCGTGTTGCACTGATTCGCGTCCATGATGCGTATGTATTGACCGTCTTCTAGTACACACAATCTCACTTGTCACTTCACTACATTTTTCGGCATCACTGTGTCATCCTCAGGGTGTGTTATTTACGTTAAACTATTGCCCTGCTCGCCATCATGTGTTGTTTATAAAATGATTTAAAATGTATATTAGTCATGCACTATAATAAAATTTATATATATTAAAATTTGTTGAGATTTATCATCTTATACGTCGTATTTCAAACTCGTGTATTATATCATTTTTCCGCAATGGGAGTCGTTCTTCTTATGTTTTATGTATACTGTGTCTTCTGATGTGTCTTCCTTTTGTGGCTGCGTGCGTTGTAACCGGTTGGGCTTTGTAGCAGAGACGTAATGTGTTTCCTGTGAGGTACGAACTGAATTTATATATACTGCATTCTACTCATGCAGTGTATTTACTATGTGTTCCATATGATTCTCATAATACACAGCGATTGTTTCCCTAAACAACATTAACCGGTTGGGCTCTGTAGCGGAGACGTAATGTGTTTCCTGTGAGGTACGAACTGAATCTTTTTTTCTTTTTGTATATTCAGATGAACATTAAGCTTCAAAGCGTTTGCTGTGCGTGGACAAGTTCCAGCTACACGATTCCCTTGGTAACGAGACTCACTATGAATTATTTGGTAAGTCCTGTCGTCTGACATTTATTACGCGAATCGCATCTGAGGGTAGAAATTAAATTTATACGTCCCTGCTCTTCTCATATTTAACATCATATTGGATGTCACAGCTGAGTTAATGGCAGAACTCAAGCTTATGTTCCTAATTAGCAATTAACTGTCGAATTTAATACTCTGACTCTTGAAATTTGAAGTACACGTCTATCTTCATATTTGTGTTATGATTTTGTTTAGTCCTGTAGGCAAGTTCCATAGTTTCCCAGGAGCTGGAAGTACCCTGAAGATGTAGGCACTGTATTCCTCCGAAACATATATACCAAACTATCATACTACACGGTGCAATAGCCCAGGAGACCACAATACGGGTCTTCATGCCATGTTTTTGAAAGAGGACAATAGTATATTTTGATACGGTGTGGTGCAAATTATTCGACAAAAATAAGGGGGTTGTACAGTGAAGGTTGAGAGTCGTATACACAGATTTTGTTTGAAAACCTGAAAGGAAGAAATCACTGGGATAATATTAAAGGGGATTGTAAATAAATGAGATGTAAAATTGTGAACTTGATTCATGTGACTCAGGATAGAGCCTACGGCGGGGCTGTTACGAACACAGGTTCCATTAAAGGCGTTGTTAACTGAGCAGCGGTTTAGCTCGTCGTCTTTTGTGCCATGACTGATCTGTAGGTCTACGAAAGTGGAAGGACTGACAGTTTTGGCTAATCAACTTCTATCTGTACGATGTTCAATTTTTGCAGTAGTAAATGTGTAAGGTGAAGCTGCCCCTGTAACAGGCTATGGAGGCCCACAGGTTGTGAGACATCGAGGCTCCCACATTTTATAGACAGTCGGCTCACAGATAAAGGTGAGGTTGTCAGCTTTACCCGCTGGCGGCCTTTACCTCCAGGAAAATTCCTGGTACTCATTTCTACTAGAGGCCGAGTAGACCTCAAGACCATAGTGCCGCTGGAAGGATTAGGTCAACAGAAAAAATCCAGTGACCTAATCGGAAATCGAACCCGTGATTTTCTGGTCTGTAGCGTAGTGCCTCAACCAACTACGATACCGCGTGCCCCAGTAGAAAATATATAACTGCAGTAATAATTCTGAGGATTAATGAGGAATGAAAAAATGCGAGAACCCAGCAGGCTAGTACAGCGGGAACGCTGTAGAATTGTATTTGGGCAGTGCTCGGTACAAGTATCCGCCGGGACACTGGTTGTCCTGTCTGAGGTTCTTCGTCGTTTTCCTCAGTCCCAGGCAATTTCTGGGATAATACTTCTCATTAGGCTACCACCGCATCCTTATCAACCACCTGTCATCATGCCAGTCCGAGTTACAGACCGTGCCGTAAAATGTGCCACAAAGAAAGTAAGCAAGGAATTTATGGAATTTCACTGGATACAACTATCTTTTATTTTTCCCAGCCCTTATGAGGCCTATTATCGTCACTTTGCAATCTAGGAATCCAGAAATACACTTCCCGCAGTTGAAGTGTTAAAGTAAGCTTGCGGCTGTGCCAGCCTCAGCTCTGTGGTTCATGACGCGCAGTCCAATACGGTGGTCCAGAAATATCTCCCGACTCCATCTGTTTAGTTGGCTCTTGAAGAAAATCAATTAACCCTCTTAAAGAGTGAACTTCTTCTAGATAGAACATAAACATTCAGTTCGTACCTCACAGGAAACATAGTACTTCTCCTCTTCAAAGCCCAACCGGTTAATATTGCTTAGGGAAATAATCGTTGTTTGTTGTGAGAACCACAAGGAACACATAAATACATTGTGTGGGCAGAAGGCAGTATATATAAATTCAGTCCGTACCTCAAAGGAAACACATTATGGCTACAAAGCCCAACCGGTTAATGCTGTTTAGGGAAGTAATCGCTGTTTATTGTGAGAACCATACGGAACACATAAATACACTGTGTGGCCAGAATGCAGTATATATAAATTTAATCCGTACCTCACAGGAAACACATTACTTCTCAGCTACAAAGCTCAACCTGTTAATGCTGTTTAAGGAAATAATGGCCGTTTATTCTGAGAATCATACGAAGTACACAAAAATGTACCCTGTTGGCAGAATGCTGAGTTTCAGTACGTTAAAGCGGGTGGTGCATGGGCTTTAAAGGGTTAATTTTCGAAACAAAATATACAGTGCGTAAAATGTAGTTCTTTGAAACAGCCGGCTGTTTAGACAAAACGGACGAGCAAAGCGTTGCGTTTCAAGCCAACAGTGCTCCTGAGTCATATTGGGTATGGTCAAGGTTTTAAAATCCTTGGTTCCTCCGGGAAAATGCTGAAATAGCACGTCAAATTGGGCCAGAGCTCCTGTCCTCGGCCATTCCCACCCACTTTTCGTTACTCACACCAAAGAGGCTGATGTGCTAACGCTCTGTACATGTATTCGGGAGGTGCTCTGTTCGAATCTCGGCTGGGGCACCGGCCATCCCTTCTGAGGGTTCCCAGCTTTTCTTCACTATTTCCAGATCAAATTTTGGGATAGGACCTGGACTCCTTCCTTCAAAATCCTTTGGAATTCATTATTCATGAGTCATAGCATCCGACTCTATGCAGTGTACATACTAACGCCGTCGTTTAAAAACAAAACAACCATCATTTATATTATTATTAAATAAACCGTCCATATTCTTGTATACAGTGGAGCAATCAGTAGGAGAGAGAGGCAAGTCGTCTCAAGGGCAGCACGCAATTTGTATTCGTAGGGCTGAACGACCGACCGACCGACCGACTCCATGGAGCACTCACATTCACTCAAATACTTAAGGTATTTCCCACTTTTTATGCAACTCGTAATGTTCATTACCGTGTTCACAAGAGCCCACCATTTGACCTGATCCTCAGTGATATGAATCAAACCACACTTTTTCAACCTATTCATTTTAATATTATCCTCTCATCTCCTAAGTGGCCTCTTATCTCCATGTTTTTTAATCAGGCGCATACGCTACATTAACCTATAAGCTTAAATCACAGTATGAGACTACCCCGAGCATGGCTTCATACGCAGGAGGTTACGGTTTCAAATATCCGCCCAGAGACTAACCATCTTGACATTTCCCAGTCCCTCCACTTGACTGCCGTGACAGTACCACAAAGTAGGTCATTGCCGCTTCCACGTCTTCTCAAGTCATCATTCAGAAATCAGCCTGCTATGGCCCGAACTATTCAGTGCGCCGTCAGGTAGCTTGAACGATAAACAAATAAGTACGATTTGTGACGCAGGGATGAAGTGACGTCGCGATTGGTTAATTCGATCGAGATGCTGTGAAGCGAAACTGACTGTTTAAAGTGTGGTGTCCTGCATTCAGCACCGCCACAGCAGCCGCCACTGCATTCGTTCTGATGGCAATGTTCGCTGGGAAGAAAAGAGGTAAGTGACGCTCTCTGAATCATGAACGGCAAGTTACATATGAGGAGTACCCGTTCTTCGCCCGGGGTATATTTTCAATATCACACTATGCAGAGCGTCCCAGGAAGAATGGTCAATATTCTGGAAGGTCCATAGTATCGGTCATTCTAAGCAAAAAGTATATATATATACATGTGTGGTATTCCGAACGGTTTCCGAGATACAGCTATTTCACTATAC
>NW_019739976.1:248799-330325 GCF_002891405.2 Cryptotermes secundus
GTAAGATCGTGCCGAATTATCACAATGAAATCTAAATTATCTATTAAATAAAGTGCAGGTATGCACTGAATAATAATAAAGTCCTGTCTGTCACATTTCATTGAAGATTGTGAGTATTAGTTACATTCGGGAGGTAGGCCGCGCCATAGCACAAGCGGTTAGTCGCTGGCTTCCCACCACGGCGGCCCGGGTTCGATCCCGGGTCTGACCAAGTTGGATTTGTGGTGGACAAAGTGGCGCTGGGGCTCTCCGAGTACTTCGGTTTCCCCTGCCAATCTTCATTCCACCAATTGCTCCACAATCACCCTCACCTATCATCTGGGTCTGGTACATTAGGCCAGAAGTGGCCGCAGTACAAGGGACTTAGTCCCATCCCACTAGCAATAATAAAAAGGCAGGTAAACTTTACCAACTTTGTCATTTGAACAATAAACACCAGTATTAGAAACAGTACGTAATATCTCTTTCTTAATAACGATTTTGGAACTGTACGTGGAACAGCTCTATCTCGGAAACCTTTCGGAATACAACACATGTACATATATAATTTTTTGCTTAGCATGACCAATAATATGACCTCCCAGAATATTGACCCTTTCTCCTGGGACGCTGTATAGTGGTTGAAATTTTGAAGAATGAACAGCTCTCAAATTAAATTTAGCTCGTGTAATTAAGGGAAATATTGCGTCCAGAATGGCCGTAGCTGCCGTAGATATTGGTAGTAGTACGGCATAAATTTCTTAATCTCGTTGCGTGTTCTCTGTTAGGTCCGCGATGTGAGATAGGAAGCAGAACAGTTACATTTCTATCCATATTCAGAATATTGTCGTAATAAAGTAGCTTCTGTACAGTTATACTTCAGGAAACCCAGGGCGAAGAACAAATGATTTCATTAATTTGGACTCACCATGATTGAGATACTTAACAGACTGAGCCAGTAATTTTATGTGTTGTATTTTATGGGTGTGAAACTTGGTCCGCCATATAAGAGATGAACAGAAACTGAGTGTTTGAGAATACGGAGCTGAGGGGGGGGGGGGTTATTGGGTGAGGGAGAAGTTGCACAGAGAGGAGTTTGGCAACCTGTGGCCCTCGCCAGTTATTAGAAGGACGTTAAGTCTGAGGATCAGACTGTGGCGTCTGAAGAATATTATCTTTCGAAATGTGACGCCGTATAGTCAGGTAGAGTTCACAGACGTTTTCCCCAATCTTCAGGGTTGAATAGTAAGCCATGCAAGCAGCAAGTAGTGCCCCCTGCTTGCTGCTCGCTTGCTTCCCTTACTCCTCGACCCTGAAGATGGAGGCAATATGCTATTCAGAAACGTCGGTGAATTCTACTCAGCTGCACGGCATCGCATCCCATAAGATAGTATTGTTCATTATTAAGATGAGATCAGTATGGATTAGATTGGCTGGGCGTGTAGAATGCATGGGAGAGATCAGAAATACATACAGAATTTTGATCGGAAAGCCTGAAGGGAAGATATCGCTTCAGATAATTTGGTTTGAATTGTAGGATAATATTAAAACTGATCTTAACGAAATAGTGTTTGAATGTGTAGACTCAATTTATTAGGCTTAGGATAGGGCCCAATAGTGTGAACTTTTGTGGTTACTGTAATGAACCTACTGTTTTCAGAATTGATGGGGAACTTATGATTAGCTGAGCGACTATTAGTTTCTCAAGAAGAGTTCTGATTTTCTAAGATTTTTCTGGTTTGTTGGTTTAGTCAAATCCCGAAAGCAAACCCTCCTTATCCCCGGAACAGGGAGTTGTGTTAGAGTGACACAGGACCCTCTGGCGCGGCCCACATGTACGTTATATTCCCTGAAAAGTTGCCAGCTTGTCTCCATTGGGTCTTTCCCATTGTGCTCGTCCCCCATTATTTATTTTCCCATTTGGGAACATGCTACTGGTTCTCGAAGCGAGTGCCAAGTTAATGTTTTTGGCATTGGAACAGTTCCTGACACAGTGGCGATAAGGCGGAACATTGTGGCATTTTCATAGAAACTTACTCGTACGCAAGCCTATTGTTCTTAAATGAAAACAGTTGTCTCTCTCAAGGCGCCCTACTCTTACCCCGTAACGTCTAAGATTATAACCTCTGACACGCTAACAGTGGAAAACCTCGTGAGTCTGTTCCCTTGAATAAGCTGCTCTGCTTACAGAGGTTACAGTTATCTGGCCGTGAAATCATTTCCTGTAAGACGTGTGGCTTCTGTCGTAAAACGCATAACTTCTCTTGTCAGTGCACACAGCACAGTAGCATAGTCTGCTTGTGGTTTAGCTAAGAACTCACACTAACCTGATACTGCAGCCATATACATGGCCCTCTTGTCTCCTGTGTTGCTCCGTTCATACAGTCACATGTTTCCCTGTATCAAGAAATGTGGTACTCCTTAGGGTCCCAATGCTTGTAAGCCTTGTGATTGAATTAGCGGGTTGCAAGCTCTGCAGATTAACCGACATTAACTTTCTGATGGCTGAATTCATTTAAACAATATACAAACCACATCCACGAGCCGCGATAGTAGCGACTGACTACGGGCTGGACGACTGAGGGGTCGGAGTTCGAATCCCTGAAGGATCAAGAATTTTCTCTTCTCCACGTTGTCCAGACCGGCTCTGGGGCCCACCTAGCCGCCTATACACTGGGTACCGGGGCTCTTTTCTCGGGGGTAAAGCGGCAGGGGCGTGAAGCTGACTACTCACCTTCCACTACCCAGTACGCCTTCATGGCATACTGTTTAATTAGTTAAGCACAGGGACAATTTTACCTTTTAGAGACCACATTCAACCCGCACCTCACAGGAAACACTATCTCCATAATAACGACATATTACTTAATTTTTTAGGAAAATAATCGCTGTTTATTGTGAGAATCATATGAAGCACGAAAACACAATCTGTGGAAAAAATGCAGAGTTTTTAACGTTAAACCAGGTGGAACATAATTATACTGATCCGTCCGAAACGTCGTTAAGTATTTACTAATATTCCGCATAATGTCACCTGCCAGTCTCTGTTTTAGACCGGTTTGTGTTTTATTTATAATTTGTTCCAAATATAAACATGACGAATTAAAACTAGTGGACTGCTCCAGGAACCTGAAAGGCACACGCGGAGGCCTACCGCGTCCGTCTCAGGGACAAGCAGACTCGCCTTCCTCTGACGAAATTTGTATACACATTACTCGTCTCTTCAGAGCGTGCTACATATCCGACCCACAAGCCCACCTCTGTATGTGTGTGTGTGTCATAAATGCAATCCTCATTCGATATGGGACTCCAAGGCCGCCTTTGTGTCTGAGCCAATTGATTTGTGTTAAGACCACACGCGACTTGTATTGTCGCTGCCAGCCAGACGGCGACGCTAGCTGGCTGAATTAAGTCACGCTACAGGACCCCGGAATCTGTCCGGCCGGGTGTATCGAAACTGTCCTCACTCAGCTCGTGTCAGCAGTTCCTGCCAGACGTTTAACCATTAGAAATTTCAACACGACGATGGCAAGAGAGAGAGAGAAAGAAAATTTGGAGACAGTGAGCGCAAAAGACACTACATTTTAAGGGGGGGCCGGAGAACAAGTTTCCTCCTCTGAAGGTTCCAAGGTAATTTACGTTAGAGAAAAGGTAAATCGCTGGAAAGTAAAGAAGGTAAAGGGGTAAGAAGTTGGATGTGTTTTGAGCAGACGAAAGAAGTTGAGCTGTGGTTTTATTGAGTATGATCGGAATTTTGATATGATCCAATGCACCCATCCCGACATTAATATCAAAATTCTGAAACCTGATATTAATCTAAATAATATATAAGAATTCAGTCCGTACCTCAGAGGAAATACATTACGTCTCCGCTACAAAGCCCAACCGGTTAATGCTGTTTAGGGAAATAATCGCTGTTTGTTGTGAGAATCATACGGAACACACAAATACAATAAATACAATCTGTGGGCAGGATGCAGACATCTTAAATGTTGCCGTAAATGGTACGTAGGTTACTATTGCGCGCTCAGGAGTTAAAGGTCGTGGGGTGCTTGACGCCTTCTGTAAAAATCTGACACTTTGGCCCTTCCACGACGCCATGCCCGATGCGTCTCCCAGCAGCGTCTGTGTGTGTGTGGAGGGGGGGGGGGAGCCGAACCATCCGTCAATGGGTCAGTGAGACCCTTGGTGCGTCGCGTATGAATAGCGACGACCTGTCGATCCGTAATTGAATGAGCCAGTTACCGAACAGTGTAGATCTGCTCGGACAGTTCGGTGGATCTGTACCATCGGGGCAGAGTGTGTTACGTGCAGTCAACTGTTTCTTGGTACAGACCGAAGGACCTTCATGTGTTATGGGGCCCGGCCATCGCTTTGTGTCACATTCATTGCCCGGGGGAACTCTAAAGGCGTGAACAATAGAGTTAACTGATATCACCTGAAGTTAGGGCACCTTAGCAAACAGCATCTGATGTAGATATCTGTCATGTGTATGCCCGACAGGATTCAACTAAATTCGGTATATGTACCAGCAGACGTCTGAAGGAATGAGAATTGCTGCCCAGTGGGAAGTGACCCCGTATAGTCTGATAAATTTTCCTGGGTTATTTCAAGGCGATGTCTGTAGCTAGATTAAGTAGCATCGTATGCATGTTCAATGAATGATTTGCAAGTAAACGATCATAGCCAAACCGATGTACTCGTACGATCCCAGTGTTTACAAGAAGGAACTGACGAAAACCACAAAACCCCTGAGTATAACCGGTGTCCCGGCAGAGGTTCAGACTCAGTACCTCCGGAATATGAGACTAGAGAGCTACCAGTACGCCAGTCTATTCGGTGGTAGTTTATCACTAACGATTCAGAGGAAGCTGCTGCCTCCATCTTCAGAGTAGAAGTGAAGTTAGGGGCCCTGAACACGGACCTCTCTTTTCCTATGTCCGTGACATTATTTTCAACGCTTGACTTACTCTTCTACACTGAAGATGGTGATAACACGGTAATCTGAAGCATTGGTGACAGTCAACCAGACTACACGGCGTCACATACCAGAAGACAGTATTCTTCATAGTTAGTCACCGTGAGAATCTGAAGTCTCACCAGTCTGAAACTTCGCAATGATAGAAGGTGTGGGATATGACGCCGTGTAGACCGGTAGGTGTTGATTGACGTTTCAGGTGACAGACCTGTTTGTATGGTTCTGGCATAGGCACCAGTTCTTCTCATATTAAGTAATTTAAAATTATCTTCCTCAATGAGTTCGGAAGTTTCGTGAAGAATTACGTTCTTATGTTCTGTGTTCTGACACCGTGTGATCTGGTACTTGAGTAGCAGCGCTTCGGAGGAAGATCCCGCCTCCTTCCACCCAGACTACTGAGGAAGATTCGGTGTCTGGTTCCCTGTCGGTTGGAAAATCTTCACGAGGCCGCCACTGCCACGACCGTGATGAGTGATGCGCTGCGCCATGGAGTCCTGCAATTTGTCTGCCGTGCGTGTTACGCTGTGTGCCGTCAGCACACGCATACCCCTCGCGTGGCCCGCCCTCCCTCATCTGTGCAACCCGATGGCTTATCACCGCATTCACAACAGCCCGCCACTGGACACTGTTCTGGTCCAGTTTAATCCAGTCCACACCCTCCCATTCAATTTCTTTAACATTAAATTTATTGTTATCCACCCATCTAAGCCTAGGTCATGAAAGTGTCCTCTCTGACTGATGTTTTGTCCACTTATCTTATTTATTCATGCGTTCTACCTGCGTCACCCATCTTATCCTCATTGACTTGATCATCCTAATTACAGGTCTTTTTAGTGAAGTTCCTTATCGTGCAGTTCCCCCCTCTCAGGCCCACATATTGCCCTCAGGGCAGGGTGACAAATCAAGTTTTGCGCTACATACAGTGAAGTGCAAACAAACGGAAGAGTCCGGCTGGCGCCTTGCTCCTGTTTTGCATTCAGCGAAGAAACGCGAAGTTCTTCCTGTGTTTTATTAAGCACCAAACTTTGAAGAAGTATGGGGGAGTGGAGGTATATGTCCACACATTCTTAACCTCCGCAATAGGGGGAGGTGAGTGGTCAGCTTAAGGACCTGACCGCTAGGGATAGGAGGCTGGCTGGGGACGATGCAGAAGAGAAAAATATCTGCTGTTGTCGGGAACCGAAACCCGATTCTCACGTTTTCGTGGCCGTAGTGTAATTACGCTGGTGACGTAGCTGTTGCGCCCCTCACCCCTCGGTGTGACGGCGCGAGTGCGGCTACTTAACAGAATAGGCCGGCCTCAAGTCCCTTAGCACAGAAGTCGCGACCCTTCTGCCGGCGTGTGACCCCAGCGTCTCCTGTGGAGGCTTCCACTTGTTCACAGAGCCTTATTGAGGCTTTTGAAAAAGTAACATTCACTTGTCCCTATGTCCAAGCACCATCCCGTGCAAACACATGACAGGAGTTGTCATTAAGATCTTTAAGGTCGTGAAGCTGAGCCCTTTGAAGAAGCTAATAGTCGCTCAGTTGGGCGCGATATTTCTCGCGTATTATTAAACATGAAGGTTCATTCCGTGTTCACAAGAGCTCACCACTGGTCCTTATCCTGAGCCAGATGAATCCAGTCTATACCGTCAGAACATAGCAGTTGGAACTCTGGAGAAAGTGCAAGAAGATTTTATTCCTAGAAGAGTCTAGAAACTGCGTGAATATATGACCGTAGGGGTGAATAATCCGATTTTACGAAATCCCTAGTTCGGAATTGTGCATATCGCCTGTTGTTCGTAATTGTCGGTTAATTACTCTTATATGTATGTTATGCTGACAGGTTTCTCATGGTTTTCCTCCGTCCCTGAAGGCAAATGCCAGGACAGTACCTTGATTAGTCCATGACCGCTTCCTTCTGGATCCTTTTCAGTTGGTAACTTAGCTGCCATCCCACATTCTGACGTATAGCATTTGCTAGCGACAGCGCTGGAAAGGAACCCACAGACAAAGGAACTAGTGACAGATGGACAAAGTACTTGGCGTGCAAGATGGCTCGGTTGGCCAACCTCATGTAACTTGTTCCGTTACCATCTCGCGTGTTCAGAGAACAGCAGTTGTCCCGACAAATGTTTATACAGCGCTATTCTCGGTGATGGACCGTCATTAATATTAAGCGAGATGTTTTCTTCATCCTGCCGGTAGGTTGCGCTGCATTCCTTTGCAGTCATTTCTCAGCTGTTTTAATGACGTCATCGATCACCCTGATTGCAGACGCTGCCGATGTCGACTGCGTCTAGCGGCCATTAGATGTAACAGACTCATTTCCCTTTCAAACAGGATACGATGCGGCGTCCACATTGTCTCTGAATTATTATTTTTCTCATTCGTGTTTTGTTATGGGCTTCGTCATTTCTTCAGCTCAAAGTCCCATATATCTGTTGTGATGCCGTTGCTTAGATATTGACTTAACTGAATAGTAATGACATCCCTACTTATATTTGTTTGAAGAGTATTAATATTTCATACGGCGTTTGGCTGAGCGATGCTGCGATCGTACAGAGCAGGTTGGCGAAGCGGTAAAGCTTAAGACTCATTTCATGAGATCTACCCTTCGAATCTGGGCCGGGTCTCCAGCTGCCCTGACTGAGGTTGTCATGGGTTTCTACAGGATCCTTCGGGAAAACAGGGATAATATCTCGATTTGGCTACGACCACTTCTTTCCAAATCCACTCTAATTACGTATCAATAATCTTATCGGTGCTGTATTGTTTAGATACGGACAGCGTCGTAAAACAAACGACAGCAAAAATACGAGGGTGTCAGAAATTATCCGCACTTTGATCACTAGTAACTACTGATGAATAATGGGAAGAGTTTGGATTTTATGGAAGTGGTCGTAACTTACTTTTAGATACTGTCCCAATTCCTGAGTTAAAGAACCAAGGGAATCTTAACAGGAAGTCCATTATCAAGGCCAAGAATCAAATAAACCCTGCTCACACTTTTCAATAAAAAAATCGAGTAAATCTATAAAAGACAATAAAGTGAAAACAATAAGCTGCTCTCAGTTTCTAATAAAGCAACGAAAAGTTTGTTTTAATTGAAATAAATATTTGAAGCCTGATATTTTAACAATTCAGTTCCTACCTCACAGGAAACATTGCGCCTCCGTCAACGAAAGCCAGTCAGTTCATGCTTGGAACTAATCCGTGTTTATTGTTCCCATGGCTGTGAATATCAAAATAACTGTATTTTTGGGTGTAACATTGAAGATGGAAGCAGCATTTCAGGGCACTGCATCCAAGACGACAGTAATTTTCAACACTTCATCATTATGAGAATCATACGAAACATACAAATGCATGTGGTACATGTAGTTACCATTGTGCTTTAAGGACTTAAGAGCAATTATATTCTCCCCTATGATCCGTTACGTTGGGTCGCGGTGATGGTCTTCCCACCGCGGCCCACAATCCTCAGTCGGATAACATTTGATTCAGGGTTAGTGAAGTGAGAGCAGCAGGTAGTAATCGGTTGTGGACACAGAGCCTCCGCTTCCACTTTACGAGATGAGGGCCTGTGCGGACCGCTTCAGGGATGCCCAGTTTTATAAATCGCCCCCCCCCAAAGGCATTCGTTGCTGTATGTGCCACATGATGTGACATTAGGAACGTCTTTGTGTTCCGTATGATTCTCACAATAAACAGCGATTATTTCACTAAACAGCATTAACCGGTTGGGCTTTGTAGCGGAGACGTATTGTGTTTCCTGTGAGGTAGGGACTGAATTTATATATACGGCATTCTGCCCGCACAGTGTATTTATGTGTTCCGTATGGTTCTCATAGTGAACAGAGATTATTTCCCTAAACAGCATTAACCCGCTGGCCTTTGTAGCGGAGCCGTAATATGTTTCCTGTAAGGTACGAACTGGATTTATATATACTGCATTCTGCCCACACAGTGTATTTATGTGTTCCGTATGGTTCTCACAATAAACAGCGATTATTTCCCTAAACAGCATTAACTGGTTTGGGTCTGTAATGGAGACATAACGTGTTTCCTGTGAGGTACGGACTGAATTTATATATACTGCATTCTGCCCCCACAGTGTATTTGTATGTTCCGTATGGTTCTCGCAATAAACAGCGACTGTTTCCCTAAACAACATTAACAGGTTGGGCTTTGTAGCGGAGACGTAATGTGTTTCTAGTGAGGTTCGAACTGAATTTATATATACTGAGTTCTGCTCACACAGTGTATTTGTGTTTCATGTGGTTCTCACAATAAACAGCATTAAGTGGTTGGGCTTTGTAGCCGTGAAGTAATGTGTTTTCTCTGAGGTACGAATTGAATGTTTTAAGTATAATTTATCAGATTTGATACAGCAGGGGCACACGGTAATGTAGTTGGTTGAGGGACTGTGCTACAACCCTGAAGGTCGCGGGTTCGATTCCCGACGATTTCATTGAATTTTTAAAATTACCTAATCCTTCCAGCCGCACTATGGCCCCAGGGTCAACTCAGCTTATAATAGAAATGAGTATCAGGAATATTCTTGGGGGTAAAAGGTGGCCGGTTCATAAGGTTAACGTCACCGCCATCTGCGAGTCGATTGTCTAGATAATGTGGGAGCCTCGACGTCTCACAAACCTATGGGCCTGTACGGCTTGTTAAGGGAAAGTTTTTGTTTACTTAGCTTAACTTCTTTACTGTGTATCGAACGAAGTTCCGGGTCACAGATTAAGTCAGAAAGTTAGGAGAGCGAGGTTGTGAAAATGTGCTCTCTGGACACCTTGGGGGAACAATAGATGCGTATGGAGCAGCTGCAGAATGAGGAGTTGAGAGAAAGCCCGGTCCAGTGTCACTTCGTCCATTATGGGTGCCATATTAGATCACCCGGGCGGGCCTCCGCATAAGTAGCAAGTGTATTCGTCTGAACAGTAGAAGGGGAGAGGAGGTGTTCGTTTCATTTGCGACTTTGTGCCAACTCGTGGAGGTCGTGCAGCTCCCAGCGGGATGCTTGGCAGGGGTGACAGTGCAGACACCACAGATGGCTGCTATGAGATCAACAGAAGTCCAGTCGTGACAGCTGGACCAGGATCACTATCAGGACACGCGTGAACTCTGCACTAACCGGCTCAACGAGATAAGTAGCGAGGAACGCCTCATACAGCGCGTGGAGGTACACTCCATCTGCTGTGGGAACGAGGGCGCGTCATCGTCTCTTGGTGACGTACAATGACGTATACCAGTACATCATCTAACATTCTTCCGGCATACAGACTTTGGCGGGAATTTCCTTTCGTAAGGTTGCCTGCACGAGGTATGACGTTCTCCGGTTTGCAAATGGATGGATTTCATTTGTGCCGTGCAGAATGTTGTCGTAACGAACCGGCACGTTGCAGTGAAGCCGGATGTATAGCCCGAACTGGGAAAACTAGAGACTTGTAAAGTACTTCGGTGAAGAATCCACTTTCGAGGTCTGGGCATGAATGGGAGGATACTTCTGTGACGTGTAGACCCATTGTCAAGCAACAGCTATGCAAACAGGTAACAGTACAACTACCGTTGCTAGGGAACAGCTTTGTGGAGACCATCCTATCTATTCGTCAGAGAGAATATTACATAAAGCCTATTACCGAAAGGGTTCAATTAAAAACAAAAATCTTTGGTCATGAGTCTCGAGGAGCTTGACTCCAACACGACCTGACTGGCGGTAAACAGCCAGTCGCAAAGCACGTATAACTTTGACAATGACTTTGACTTATGGTTGAGTCAGTCGAGAGTTGAAGTCGTGAGAAGTGAGAAGAAGCTGATAGCTGAGGCCGTGGAGAGTTCGGGAACCCAGAGGAAGGGGAACGTACGTAGTTGGAAGTCGCTACCAAGCAACGGCTAGTGAAGAAGACTTTATGTGTGCTGTAGTTACAGTGATATTTGTAGTGTGTAACTCAGTGAGACTGTCGTAGTTACGAATGTAAGTGTCCAGTAAATCCGATTACCAATTCAAACTTCGTCTCTAGTCACACTCAATCACGTGACAATATTAAAATACTCGTATATTCTCAAGAAATAAGATATTCAGCTGTGGAATGTTCCATCTTGAGATAGGGTAGAGTGTCAGCCTGTTCTGAACGCTGTACCACGTCTGTGATATTCTTAAAGACCCTGTATATGTTGATCAGCTATCAATTTCTTTATTAATACTTTGCTGTATAGAGTTAATAAGGAGTATAAATTATAAATTCTGTGGTTCTACGTCATCTTTCTAATCCTTACATGATTATTCTGCATCAACTGCTTATGTTTGTGTTGTTGGTTGTGAATTGTGGGAAGGGTAGAAGTAAACACGACCCAGCGTAATTCTGTTACACACAGGGCAACCAGGTCTCGAACAGCTGTTCTCTGAGCTGGAAGTAATTTTGGAACAACTGAATCTCCGGGCAATATTCATTCCCAGCCAGGACAGACATCTACAACAGGAGTTTGCGGTACAACCCCTGAGCTGTTATGCAGCCAGACAGACTAGTAATCCCAGTAATGGCCTAGCCGGATTGCCCCTCACTCCCCGAGCGTAAACGCGCTGACAGTGATACTGTTTCCTGGCTGCTGGCAGGACACTGCAATGAAAACACGTTGAGACAGTATTTCACGAATTTTATTTAATATCAGCTAGCCGTGTTACACTGCAATGTAAATGAAGTTACGGCTCTTGTACGGCTTCCAGCCACCGCTGCGTCCGTCCTCGCGTTCGTAACAGTTCTCTGGCTCGAACGGATTCACTTGTGAATTGTTGAAGCAACTGCTGGCTGAACAACGTCTGATTGATGACATTTTGAAAAGAATTACAATATACAAGAAAGAGTACCCGTTCTTCGCCCGGGATATGGTTGTTTTCATTTATCAATGTCACAATATAATATGGCATGCAGATCCATTGCTGGGCAACGACCGCGACATAAGGAAACTATACAACAGCCACAAATAATCTAACGGTTCCGCAAACAAGCACAAGAGAATACAGCAATAATGGAAGAGACGCTTTCTATGCAGTCCGTGTCAAAATGTTATAACTAGGACCAGTTAACAATTGTGGTTAGTTAGAGAACTGCTGGAATTCAGTCCTTGGGAACTGTTGACGTTAGAAGCTGGTAGCTGAGGCCGGGGCAGTTCGCGAACGCAGAGGAAGTGGAACGAGCACCGTTGGAAGCCGCTACCAAGAAACGGAAATGAAGACCTGACTGCGGACACTAGTGTGTGTGTGTGTAATGTTGAATTGTAAAGTGAAGTCACCTGCTGTGTCAAAGTGTGCAATAAATGGAGTTATCGATCCAAAACCCGTCTATAGCGACACTCAGTCACGTGACAATATAATACCTAAGACTGAGGGGAAGGGACTTGCACTGAAATTCAGGAACTGAAGCATTCTCATATAATTAACAAAGAAAGATTGGAACAAGGATTCGAATGGCGCCCAAAATTTCTGCCGCAGTACTTGCGCATCGCTTTAACACCCGTTGCTGCAGTATATATTGGTAAGAGTGCGCAATAAATATTATGATTGTAAGATTTGAGTTTTTCATGGCGGTGACCACGAAGAATGCCGTCTTCTGGGATGTGGCGCCGTGTAGATATTGTGTAATCCGACGCTTCGGAAGAAAGTATTGCCTCCATCTTCAAGGTATACAAATCCACGAGCGAGGAACCAGCGTGAGCAGCCACCTGCTGACGCTGGTTCCCCGCTCACGGATTTTATACCCCGAAGATTGAGGCAATACTTTCTTCCGAAGCGTCGGATTACACAATATCTACACGGCGCCACATCCCAGAAGACTGCATTCTTCAAACATTATGAACTCCATGTGCCATGGGAGCTAGGGTCCGCTAGTGATGTGCACATTTACGTCATCATTGGAAAGTTACTGAATTCTATTTTGAACGAACTTCCGGTATTCGTTCGCCGGCGGGAAATTCAAGCATCATGAGACAGAACATCGAATCCGTGATGCTGCGTACCCTGGTCAGTTGAGCAGTTGAACAGTTGAACATCAGTATTTGTGTGTCCTAACTGGGTTCAGCGGCAGTAACGAAATAAGTTATATATTTTTTGTTAGATATTATCTCCTTGGAGATAGGCTGTGGGGTTACAAGATTCATCTTCATGCCCCCGTTTAATTTAAAATCGGCATTAATATTAGAACGAATCTGAAACACAGAGATTCATTCTTTTGAATTGTATTCAGTTAGCTTAACTTAGGGCCCAGTGGCGGGCTGTTAAGAACCCGGTAACCAACCCTCGGATTCTGGCAGAGGCGGGGCAAGTTCTTTAGAAGTTGGGCTGCTATCAGCTTCTGTAGAGGAACTCTGTCTCACGGAATGTACGTATGTGGATTGTGTCTGTCTCGTGACATCCAGAGACTCAGGCAAATGACGCCCGGAAACAGAGCGTGCAGTTCTGTAGGGATTCGTTTTCTTGCGCCCCTGTCGCGTTGCGCGCGTCTCTTGTTTTGAAATGTGAGCATCGCCGTCCGCACCAGCTGCCCGCCCGTGTTTGTTACAAATGTCACAATTTATAAAGAAGAAGCAACGTCGCTGGTTGCGGGACGTCCTTTGTCGAATGACTGCACGCAGCCCCTGACTTTATTAAATTCCATGTCATCTCGAGCGCGGCAGTGAAGAAACGAATTTCGCCCTAATACTCAGTTGTTCGAGTCACCAGTTCAGATCTTCTGATGTCAAGTAGTGCGAACTGTTCGATGTCTGAGGTCCGCGTTAAGTGACGGCCCACAGAGCGGGCTGGAGTAGCGGCAATATTGTACTCTTGAATTGGGGAGGTGAGGGGTTCGAATCTCATCCGAGACACAGAATAGTTCCTAATTTAGGCCACAACCTCTTTCTACCAAATTCCTTCTAATTAATGAGCGCTATGATATTGACGGCGTCGAAAACAACGCATTTGAGGTCCCATGGGAGCTTCTGTTCAGCTCGACTGTACAACGTCAAATGTTAAGATGACTGATGAAGTTGAAAGGGTTTGAAAGGAAGCGATCATGACCAACTCGAATTATTATCGTGCCATGTGCCTGGTGGAACTACGGAAGTCATCAGTCACGGCAGCCGGTCTCGGCCGAAATTCGAACCTAGTAAAGTAAAAAGGTAAAGCTATGCCTGTAACAGGCCGTTGAGGTCCATAGTGTTGTGAGACATCGAGGATCCCACATTTTCTAGACAAACGGCTGACAGATGGCTGTGAGGTCAACCTTACACGCCTGCCGCTCTTTACTCCGGGGAAGATTCCTGACACTCGTTTCTGTTAGAGGCTGAATCTACCCCAGGGCCATAGTGCGGCTGGAAGGATTAGGTCAATTGAAAAATCCAATGACCTCAGCGGGACTCAAACCCGCGACCTTCCGGCTTGTAACATAGTGCCTCAGCCAGCTACGCTACCACGTGCCCCAATTCGAACCTAGTACCTTCCAAATAGGACTCTAGGGCGTTATTGCTAGGTAAATTTTGAATGATGGTACTGTGTTTAGCCGTCAGAAAAATTGTTTTGTGATATGAAACCTGAGGTTTTCGTCTTCTGAGATGTGGCTCAAGGTTCTTCGGCAGGAAGGTAGCAGTTTCGGAGGAACGTTCTATCTCTATCTTCAGATGGGATGTCACTCTTCTACCCTGAAGAGGGAGGCAACATGAAGAAAAGTCACTTTTATACGTTGAAGATTGAGGCAATATGTTCCTCCAAAATGTTGGTACCTATTTACCAAACTGCATGACATCATATCCCTGAAGACAGGAATTTTAGTTTCCTTGGGGAAACTTACTCTTCTGGGTTGTGATGCCGTGTAGTCTTGTAGGGGCGTTTAGTATAAATCAGCTGTCGCTATCTTCAGGATATTCAGGGCATGTAAGGTCACATCTCAGAAGAAAGTGCCTTCACATTCACCCCACCCGGGATCTCGTACAGTGGCCTCGCATCCTGTTTGAAGACATTCCCAGAATACTGTACAACTTTCAGAAAAGAATAAACACGACTTCATAAAGAGGGAAGCTTGAATTTGCATCGACGTTCTCTATTCATTTTTCAGAAAAAAGCAAATGCAATCTCGCTTAACGCAATTTGAAACCCAAAGCAATATCAGCTTTGCATTTTGTTTATATTATTGTATTTTAGCGTAATATTGTGTGTAGAAGTTTAGTTCAGTTTTATGGGGGGTGGAATGGGGAATGAGACTAAGCCCACTTGCTACGTCGACCACTGTTTGGCCCATTGTATCATCCCCGGATGATAGATGACGATGAATGTGGAGCAGTCGGTAGAATGAGAATTGGCAGGGGAAACCGAAGTACTTAAAGAAAACCTGCCCCAATGCCATTTTGTCCATCACAAATCCCACATGACCTGAACTGGGCTTGAACACGGGTTGCTGCTGTGGGAAGCCGGCGACTAACCGCCTGAGCTATGACACTGCCTTTTGTGTGTAGAATATTTTTTTTTCAATTTCAGTCTCACAGTATATGTATAATTATATGGTTTCTACATTACGATAGAAAACGACATGAGAACACACGTACCCAACGAGACCCTGCTCCTGTCGCGGTCATTAGGCAGGACCCAGGACATTTTTTTCCTTGGCACTACAGCCCCAGTGGGCCTAGGCCTACCTCCATGAACTTCTCCGTTCACTTCGGTTTTTCTAGATCTTACACATTCGGTAGACTCCTTGGGCGGGTGATCAGCTCGTCGCAAGGCCTCTATCTGTACACAAACACAGACAAACGCACACACACAAACTAAACATCCATGCCCTGAGTGGAACTGGAACCCACAATCCCGGTTTCGAAGCGAGCGAAGACAGTACATGCCTTAGACCGCTCGGCTACCGTGACCGGCAGTACCCAGGAATACAGATGTAAATAAAATAAAATAAAAATAACAAACTTGTAATAACAACAAGAGTAATAATTAACCAGTATTGGTCTAAGTTTAACTAGTTCAAGTTATATCATTTTAGTTGAAAACAAAATAGCTATACAAAACAGTTTTAAGGCTGATGTAAAATTGAAATACGCCTGTACGAGTGTTGCGAATGACGGATATCCTTCGGAAAATTAGGACAAAGATGATATAATTTACAGTATTTAAATCTGTAGCATGAGACCTATATTGTAAACAGCAACATGACCTTTGTCCAGTTGTAAACATTGGCCAATGAAGGAGGAACAGCAGAGAGAGCAGAAGTACTACCTGATAGTGGCCGAAACATGTCGTGACGTAGAAACGTATAGTTATCCTATAATTATACGTATATTGTGAGACCGAAACTGAAACAAAAAAATATTACCCTTCGTTCGTTTTTCACAGAATGAGAACATTTTACATGTGGCCAGAAAAATCATTGCAAAAGGTCAAATTTAATAACCGATATTCTATACATAAAATTTGAGGTTTTCACGGCGGTGACTAGCGCTCAGCCTACAGACACCTGCTCACGCTGGTTCATCGCTCGCGGATTTCTTACACCCCCCAAAAAGGAGGCGATACATTCCTCCGAAACGTCGGTTCACGGCGCCACATCCCAGAAGACACATTTTTTTTTATATTCTATATATTTCCGTAGAAATTCTTTCAATTGGTAATAGTCACGTTCATAAATCCATACTGAATCTAAATTGAAACTTGGACAGTTCTGTAACAAAAGTCACTTATCCTTCGTTGTCCAGCAGACAATGGAAAAGGCGTCAGTGCGCTACAGCATTCAGGTTAGAGGATGCAAGCAGCGTGGTCCTCGGAACAGAAACAGTTCCCTTGAAGGCATACAGCATGCCGACAGACTTTCTCACTGAGAGAAGACGCTTTCATACCCCTGGACGTATAACAGACTTTTTCAGATGGATTTAAATTTTGTAAGGTCCTCTGTGGCTGGTCACGGTAGTCGAGCGGTCTAAGGGGTGCACTGTCTTTGCTCGCTCGGAAGCCGGGATCGTGGGTTCGAATCCCACTCAGGTCATGGATGTTTGTGTGCGTTTTTCTGTGTTTGTGTACAGGTAGAGGCCTTGCGACGAGCTGATCACCCGCCCAAGGAGTCCTACCGTATGTCTAAGATCTAGAAAAACCGAAATGAACGGAGAAGTTCACGGAGGTAGGCCTCGGCCCACTGGGGCTGTAGTGCCAAGGGGAAAAAAAGTCCTCTGTAGGTTCAGTACTGCTCACTGCACTTAACCTTACACACAGAAGCAGCTATTCTGTAAGGCTGCAATCCGCACAGCACTGTAGGGCACACCTAGAAACACACGCGTTCCCCGTTCCTTGACATTCGTGTGTCTGCAAGTTTCATGACTCGCTGTGGTTACTGTATATCAGTTTGGGGAGTTAAAACTACGACCGAGCAGGTTAATCTAGCGTCGAAACTATAGACTAGATTCGAATTTGGGAGATGCTACTTTCGAATCTCGGCTGCGACACTAATTATCCTGGCTGAGGCATGTCGTGGTTTTACTTAGACCCTCCAGATAAATTCCGGGATAATACCTCGATTAAGTCACGACGTCTTGCTTTCGGAATCTAATTCGTCGTCTCGTCGTGTTTCTGTACTGACTGCGTCGTTAAATAATCCACTAAAAATAAGTCGCAAGGTAAATGCCAAATTTCGTTAGAATGCGTCCAGACATTATCGAGTCGAAGCTTGCGGACAGGCCGGACTTGACTCGCTCCTAGGTACGTCCATTTCTTTCCCGTTGTGCGCACAACAACAAAACTTTGTGCTTCAGCGCAAGTCCCATTCCTGAAGGAAGTGTTCATTTGTCTTTTCATTTCAAACTTTGCTACCTCTTGCATCTGCAGAACATAGATTTAATGTAAAAATTTCTTTGGAAACGTCGTTCAATTTGTAGAGTTTTTCTGGTCTGATCCATGACAGCCAACAAAATATCTTTGTTTTGTGCCTTGCTTTCTCACCCCCTCCTCCCCCCATATGTACGTTTGTATCGCTCTCTGTTGGCCGGCCATGATAGAGGCAGCTAATGGTTCCTCGCCTTCCGCAACTCCTCTTAAAATCGGCTACTAAGTTCGAAGCCAAACGTTGATAAATGAAATGGCTTTGCAATCAGCTCAGTCGGTTTAATCTTACTTGGAAATTAGTCCCTTATCCAACTTCTTGAGAAGTCAGAATAGAAGTGTTTTCTGTTTTAAAGTTCAGTTCTATGACGTTCTCAAAAGTGACACCATAAAAACAGCATTTAACCTTTTGAAGAACCAAAGAGAGAGAGAGGGAGAGGTGGAGGAAAAGAAGTGGAGAGAGGAGTGAGAAACGGTTGTGGAGGGGGACACGAAATTTGCCTGTTCTGAACGTTCCTAGGCAGTGCATTCTCGTGGTGAAATTTGGGTAAGGGTACATCGTTGGAAAGTGAAGAAGGTAAAGGATTAAGAAGTGAGCGGTATTTTGATCAGAGGAAAGAAACGTAAAGTGATCTTTGCTGCTTATGATTGGAATTTTGATACTAACTTAAAGGCCACCTTACGGCGAAATGTTGATGTCATTAGCCGGCGGGGGAGGGGGCTGCATGTGAAGTATGTAGTGCAAAGCGGAATTGGGGCACCAACTCAGCATTTGCTCCATGACCGAGGAAAACCACGTTTGAAGCATGGAACAGAATAGCAGTAATTTGTCGCTGGTCCTAGACTGCACATTTTCTCTCGGTTTCGGGCCCTGTCGGGACTCGTGACCTAATTTATGTTCGTTCCAAGACCTTTTATGTGTTCGGAAATGGGTTCTCCTCTTCGTCTAGAGGAAGGGTTTGCTTTTCTGAGTAGGCGCCCCATTTCTTGCCCCATAATTCTGCACAAGTGTACCCGCACTGACACAGCGTCCTGGTGACGGCACGTGTAGCATATGGACACCATAAGCATTTTGTCACGTTTCCATAATGAATAATATTTATATAATATTTTCGAATGAAATCTGTGAATGAAGACTTGTACGTCGGGTTACGCCTTAACTTTCGTATCTCCTCTATGGCGGCAGTTAAGTGATATGAATTTAAAATATTGTCGCGTATTGGGCGTATAACGCGACAGATAACTTCACGCCGTATTTTATATAGCGAATTTTATTTCACATTCGCACTTACAATCACCCAAATTACAGATTTACGGTTACTGCTATCTGCAGTATCACAATTAGTACACTCCCAATGCCACAATACAACTGACTGGTTGCTGGCTAACTCGGAACTAACTCGGAGGTAGCTCGAAGACTCACTCGGCGGTAGCTCCAGGACTAACTGACTGACTCAGTACAACTGACTGTGAATAGCCTTCGCTGCTCCTTATGTAGCCTTGATCGGACAATACGGAAAACGGCCACGTAATAGGCACCCTTGTTGCCTGGCGCTGTGTTGCTAGTAACGCTAGCGGTAGTAACCGCTGTTACTACCGTAACAATCCTGTTGCGTCACCGTTACGTTACCGTGCGGAGGAGGGGGAGGGGAGCGCTGACTCACCCGCCGCGTCACTGCTGGTGGGGGGGGGTTCTCCTTTGCGCAACATGTCACAATATTTATATATTCGGTCCGTACCTCACAGGAAACACTTCACAAAGACCAACAGGTTAATGCTGTTTAGGGAAATACTCTCTGTTTCTTGTGAGAATCGCACAGAACACATAAATACACTGTGTGGGCAGAATACAGGCTGTCAATGTTAAAAGTATGTGGTAGATGATACAAGAGGCACCAGTGTGATTTAAATATCTAAGAAATTGTGCCAGTATCTTTAGCACATTGAATTTTCAACTTAAAAAACCTTCATAAAGCAGGAAATATAAAAAAGTATTTAAATGGAAATTTGTTGTATACACGTAAACTGTGTGGATGGGTCATTTCTGAATCTGCGTGTAAGGCGACTGTAAGTAGGAAGACGGATGCAAAACAGAAGATAGTAGTGACGGAGGGAACAGACGAAGCCGTTGTTAGGAGCCATAACAGAGGAGACGGCAGATTTGCAAAGGATAACAGGCTCGGGACTAAGTCTGTGTTATCCCTCTGCCATAAATTCTTCAGATATCAGCCACGGATCGCCAGAGCTCCCTGTTTTCCCCGGCGCAGTAAGCACGCGCTCACTGCAATTAGCTGTCTGCCAGCTGCAGCCATCGCGAGTGGAAGCCCTTTCCAGCGCACGGGATTGTGCGTGAATGCATACGGGGCACTGACAGCGCTCGAGTCTTACATGAACGTAATTCTTAGCGCGTTCGCAACGAAAATTTTGCTAAAGTGCGCCTAGTAATTTCGCCGTATCTGTCCGTCCGTAAGGACTGCAGTGTCACTTACTGAACTGTAATGAAGTTTGATATTAAGAAGAGTATTATCGTTTAGTGCGTGACGTCGTTTGGCCTGGTAGAAGTTAACTGACGTTTCGGAGGATCGTACAGTCTCCTCCAGGCACAAAGAAAGAAACCAGCAGAGATATGCCTGGAGGCAGTACGTTCCTACGAAAAGTCGGTTAACTTGTACCAGACTACACTGCGTTACATCCCAGAAGTTAGTACTCTTCATTGACACCACTGTGAGAACTTCAAATTCCAAGAACTAATGATTTTTGGACAAATTCTAATTTTCGTTAAAATCGGGCTACAGGGACGGACAAGTGTTGCTAGCAGGGTCGGCTCGGATACTGCCACCCTCAATGAGACTTTGTTAGTGCTTCGAGGCAACTGTCGGTATTATCTGAGCTTCGCCCCGCGCCCTGATTATTTACCTGTCATCAGGTTCGTAAGACGCCGTAGAGTGTGGGTTACTGAGATCGTGGTTAAATAAAGATAAATAAAAGTTATTACGAGTATGTTTCTGGACATTATCCATCGTCCCATTTTTATTTAAAACACCACGTTTCAGAGACTGGATTCTGTCCCCATCTTCAGACAGGGCCTACTCAGTTGGGCCCAATCGAGTCCCCATCCCCGGGCAACTGCAACAACACAAGATGGGATATATAAACCAAGCACAGCACGAACCATCTGCGAGATTTAAGAAAAAAAAAACATTAAAACTGTTAAACTGCACACATGTGAGGCCTAGCACCAGAAGACTAATAAGCAAAGAATCCCCCCGAAATCATAGCGGTAAAGCATGTCCTTATACGGACCATTCTGAGTGGATAAAACGAAAAACATTTACTCTCGAGCACACTGTTGGGCCGGTAATGTTTTACATTTGGATTTTGAAGGTATGCTACCGGTCAGGACAGCTGTTATCCTGACTAATGTTTTGCGTTATTTTGCTCAGTAACTTCAGGTAAATGCGGGGATATTAACATCATTTAGGCTACTATCGTTTTCTTCCATATTCTTCCAACTTCACTGGTTATTTACAGAGTATCCTACCAGATACTGACAGTGGCGAAAACAACATACTACAAAAACAATCGTATACTGAAATGAAACCAACTTGTAGTAGGATCTCCATTTCCTCGTGATTTTTTCACGTTTGCAAAGCGGTACCAGCCAACACACATAGCTCTTATTCCACTAGGAAAATCTGTCATTGTGCGGCCTGGACCACGCCTGTGGGTTGCGGCCTTTATTTTGTACGCGACTTAGTAATTCGTCTCCCTGCGCGTGGGAAACTCATTCATTCCGCGCTGCAGCCTAAACACAACCAGTCAGCACCCGAAAGCTACATAGCGCCTATCAGCAAACTTATTATTCGTTAGTTCATATGAGGGTTTGTATTGTGCGGGAGTTTGTCACGTAGATTTGTCATTCAATTGTCACGGAACCATGCGTGTCAAATGGTTAAACATTAATCACAGTCTGAACCCAGAGTCAGGAGACAGAAGGTTGAATGCAAGGCTTTGGAAATTGCTTCGCTTTGTTTCATAATTAAAGCTGAAGATAACAATATGAGAAGGTTTACTCTAATTTGAAATACGCGTGTTTTGAAACGAATTAATGGCAATTTATCTTATTGCGTTATAGTACCTATGAAGTTATTGATGAAAACACAATGCGTAGGGAAGCGTAGTTATGAATGTTTTATGCATTTGGTGAGTATAACACTACTTCAAAATTGGAGGGACTAACAACCTAACAAGCTGGACTCTTCCTTGCCTTACTGTTCGACCATGAAGACGGAGGCGATATATTTTTCCGAAACATCGGTTAACTTCAACCACAATATGCGGCGTTGTATCCCCAAAGGTGAAAGTCTTCATAACTCCCGCTGTGAAAACTCAAATCCTGTACACGAAAAATGTTCATAACGAACTTCGTGAATATAAATGGGATGTGCATGCCGTGTCTTACAAGAGAAGGAATTTTTGGTAAAAGCAATGAAGTAATGTTTGAGCCTCTTGTAAAATATGAGATACGTAGGAACAGTATGGACCAACATAAATTCAGGAGACGACATTTAGTGCGGAGACTGAACACCAAACTTCTTTAAACATTTTGTTTTTAATCTCACAGATAATGTGGATGGAGAGGCAATATTCTGGTCTTAATTTGTGCAAGAGACTGCAGATTCTGAAGGCCCTGGACTAGTCAGAGGCCAAAGATAGGTAGGCTTGAGCGTGTAGAACTGGTTTAGGTTGGGAGGCCCTAGAGGGATAAAAACGAGCAATTGTTTTTCCTACTGTTTGGGAGACAATATGGTGGAGTCTTGTTATTGTTTGTGGAAGCAAAAGGCCCAGTCAGTCGGCACTGTACATTTCCAGTGATCCGTGAGAATATATCTGTGTTTCTACCGTTCAAGAGACAGTGCAGGATAGTGTTTAAATTCAAATCTGTGCCAAACATTCACGCGTATAAGGCTTAATGCATAAAGCGATCTCTGCATACTGCTGTTTCGTTACTAGGGAACCAGGTACTGTTCAAATGCATAAAGCGATGTATTTTATATTTACAGCCTATCATCATTCGGCGCCACGGCGATAAATAATATGAAAGCTGCGTGATGACACATGAATTTCCTTTAGGACCTGAATTTAAAGACCAGTAAGAATAATTGAGAGGTTAAAGTATCTTATTATAGGTTATATTATTTAATATTCGTATAAAAATACTGAACTAATACGTGCGTGTAGTTGGACGTATCGGTAGTTGCGTTGCATATGCAATAAGAAATTTTATTATTTAGGCATAAGTACAGTCGTTTTAAGAAAAATACAACCAAACATCCCGGTATAGTGGGTAGCACGCCTCATGGGTCCCGGCCGGGGGGAGAATCAAATGCATCTCTATTTCCCCCTTTCGCCATATTTGTTTGCAAAAGAATAAGAATGGATAGAAAGGAGGTTACATGCCAAATATTAATGCAAAAAATTGAAATTCTTTTAAAAAGTTATCGGAACCTGAATACTGCACGACGATAAGTGAAACTAGTCTTAAGTTTGTAGGCGCATTTCTGTTGGATCGAAATTTGGAAAAGTGAGCCCCCTTAGAAACGATAACATCATCAGCTCTCATGTCACTTTCTCTTCGTGTTTGTGAAGTGCCGGGTTCGAGACTTGTTCCGGATACCGGACATCTTGTCTGAGGCATTCTACGGTCCTTATCAACCCCTCCAAACGATTCCTGGCATAGTACCTAAAACCTTGTGGGCATTGATAGTGGCATGTTCTCGTGAATACACTTTCCAGGTCACTGATCAGTATGTAGCTTTGACTTGTTAGCTTACAGAATACGGCTGTAGAGAGAGAGATTACGCCCTGGGGGCTTGAATCTCTGACAGCATCCTCCAGTCTGAGCCGTCATGACGACACATAGCCCAGGGCCGTTGTTAATTCGCAACGAGGCTGGATTCGTACGGTTGAAAACAGATACAGCACTTTACGAAATGCACCCGTACACAATACATGATGGGTAATTCATCACTGTGGCTGTGTACAGGCTTTGTTGTTCTGTTGTCCTCTTAGCAGTCAGAGCCAGAGTTACCTTAGGACTAGCGGTTTACCGTCAATCAGTTCTTCATGGCGCCAAGTCCCTTGAGATTCACGACCAGAGGTTTTTTTCTTTTGCAAATAAACCCTTGCAGTAATAGCCCTTAAAGTTCACTTAAATCCTGCAATATTTAATCCAGTTCGTACCTCACAGGAAACACATTGCGTCTCCGCTACAAAGACCAACCGGTTAACGCTGTTTACGGAAATAATCGCTGTTGTGAGAATCGTACGGAACACATAAATATACCGTGTGGATAAAAGGATGCAGTACATATAAATTCAGTTAATGCTGTTTAAGGAAATAATCGCTGTTTGTTGTAAGAATCGTACGGAACACATAATTACACTGTGAGCAGAATGCAGTATATACAAATTCAGTATGTACCTCACAAGAAACACCTCCTCCATAACAAAGATCAACCGGTTAATACTGTTTAGGGAAATAATCTTTGTTTATTGCGAGAATCATGAGGAACACGTAAATGTGTTGTGCGGCCAGAATGCAGATATTTTTAATATTAAATTATGTGGTAATTATAGTAACAAATGTGCTTTAAAGCGTTAACGCAATGCACGTTTTAGATCTTTGTTCGTTCTTTCGTGTTACCCCTACAGCTTCTATTGCCTTGGAATTATTTCCGTCTTTTCGACAAGCGGTATGAGAACGGTTTCTCTCAAACCCTCTGTATTCACAAGGAAGCCACCAACACAGAACATGAAGAAATTTCACTGCGGGCTCCGAAGGAGATTCGAATCTGTTCTTCCGACGCGAACACGATTTAAGGTAACTTTTAAACCGTTTTTACCATTTCAGGCGTTCCCACGCGCATGGCGTTGATACACGTATACCGTTCCAGGATTCCAGCGAGTTGCAGTAAGATTTGTGAACAGAGTCCAAATTGGGTTAAAATCTCAGGACAGTAGTGGACACTCCACATGACAATATCCCCGCGTTTCTGCGCGCATCTGAAGCATTACTCGCTAAATATTTATCGGGACGAAAAATGTTTGGACGGAAGTTGTAGAGAAAAATTACTTTCGTGGCAGATATATTTTGTCACGTGGTGGAGTGTGCACTTGTGTTCTCATTGCGCTGCCTGGTAGCGGCTTACAGCAGTGGACGTTCCTCTGGTTCGGGCTGACGTCCATCTCACACCAACACCCTACTCGTCTCACTGCCGTTTGAGGACTCTCTAAAGGCAGCTGAACCTCGTTGTATAGCTCGGCACGGGACGCACAGAAAACACCGCTGCCAACAGCTACTCCATTGTTGCGTGTTACCTAGCAGTGGCTGTTTCCCTGGCTACACTGTTCTTGCTTAGCAAATATGCCGCAGTATTTCCCACGAGTCTTGTAGCTACAGAGACAGTGCAACATGGAACGGAGGAAAAGCCTCAAATTTTTGCACTGATTGCGGGAAGTTCTCTGTACATAATGTAGCAACACACCATGAAGACAAATGAGGGACTTGAAGCAGAAATGCACGCAATCGTAATCTCGGTGCTAAATGGAGCTTCACGCTCCGGTCGCTTAAGCTCCGAAAAATATGCCACGCTACCCATTGGGTGGACCCCAGAACGAGTCTGTAGTTTGTGGATAATACCCATACCGGTAATCGAGCCCCGATTCCTCAGCAGTCCATCTCCTAGCTTAGTCACTGTACCGACTGAGCTATCGCAGCTCATTACGCCGTGGGTGTATTACGTAATTTATTTCACGTACGTGTCGCACTTGTGAACAGTGGAGCCAGCCACAGCTTCCCGTTGCTGCCGAGGAAGAGCACAGAACTGCGGCAGCTTGCTGCGTCCCGTGCGAGTGCCCGCCTTCTGTTCCGTTCCGGTCCTGGAGAATCGCAATTTGTCAGTCTGGGCAGAAACCCTTCTCCGTTGTTTCTAACTTCTCTGTGGACGGGAGACACACTATAAATCTCTTACCGCAGAAGCGTTATCTCCTCAGATGTGACGCCGTGTAGTCTGGTATAAGTTTACCGATGTCTGAGAGGAACAGACTGTTTCCAACTTAATCCTTGCAGTCCGTGATCGCGCGGTTGTGCAGGATGGGACGCTGACACACGGCGGGGGGTGGAGGGAGGGGAAACTAAGGAGAAAACACGAGAAAAAATGAGGATATATAAAAGCGAGGAAATATGGAGGGGAAGGAAAAGAACGAGATGTGCAAAAGACAGAGAATAATGAGCAGCATATGAGAGAAAGTGGAAGAAAGGCCCAGGATCACGGTTCGAAGCGACAAGCTAGCAGTAGGCACTCTGTCCACAGCGAGTCTGACGTCACGCTCTCTTCTGCAGTTCTCCAGCACAGACACTGCGTGTGGGGGGGGGGTTATCGGGCGATACCAACAAGAGTTGTCACGAGGACTCTAAAACGAGCGGGTTGACGCAGAGGTTACTCTCTCCATTCGTATTAGGGAGGTCTATCCCGACTGGGGGCGGGGGTTCTCAGCCCATCCTTCAGATGAGAGTGTTTCCGCTACTATCCGAATAGTTTCTGATTCATCAGCCATGCCACCATTCGGCGGTATGTAAAACAGGTGTTGATAGCATCATGAAATAACCATCCCCCTAACTGTGTTAACCCTGACGAAGGTGGGGGGGGGAGGAGAATTGGAATCGCACTGTAAGCCGATCGTAAAAAAACGTAAAGCTATCCCTGTAACAGGCCCTGTAGGGTTGGGAGACGTCGAGGCTCTCACATTTTGTAGACAATCGGCTCACAGATGGCAGTGATGAAGTCAGCCTTACGCGTCGGCCGGCCGGCTGCCCTTTAACCCCAGGAAGATTCCTGGTACTCTTTTCTGACGGAGGCTGAGTCGACCCCAGGGCCATAGAGCAGCTGGAAGGCTTCAGTTCAAATGAAAAATCCAATGACATCGGGAACCCAATCCGTGACCTTCCGGCTTGTAAAGATATTGTGCCTGACCAGTGCCTGTGCAGTGCTCACTAGCCTGGGTGTTAAGGGAGACAATTCGTTAATTCACTGAAACCTGAAATATATCTAAATAATATTAAAAGCTCAGTTCCCAGCTCATAAGAAACACTCCATTCGTAAAGACTAGTCGGTGGGCAAATTTCAGAGCTGTTTTAATGTTAACGCAGTCGGTAAGTATAGTTACCACTGTGCTACAAATTGGTAAGGCAACTGCGAGGGCAATGAGAAAAACCTCTGACCCTTTTTGAGCCCACTGGGACACACATGCTCCACAGTTGCATGCACTCAGCCCATTCCGGTCTTAGGGCCGGACAAGAGAGCAAGCACAGCTACACGTAACTCTGCAAACCACTTTTGTTAGAGTGGCCTCAGAGTCCCTTAGCAGTAACATTACAGCAGATCTGCATTTGGCCCTATGCTCTCCGAATATTTCTGCACTGATTTCCATGCTGTTTTAGACCTGTCTTCCTGGTGACATTTGGTCTCTGTACAAATATTAAGATTGTGATGTGGGTTTGTGACACCATGTAATTTTGAAGATGGATACAAACGTTTAGGAGGAAGTTGTTACCTCCGTCATCAGGGTTGAAATAAGTAGGTTCAGCAATAATTGTGGTTGTATAGACAGGCTACAAGGACAGAGTTCATGGGATCCAAGGAGGGGGGGGGGAACCGAAAGGAGCTCGCTCCAGGCAATTGGAAGAAATGGACTGAAAAACGGTCTACCTTTTAAGGGACAGACCAGATTATCAGAGTCTTAATAGCATCGTCATAGATACCTCAAGACTTGAGCAGTCTCAAGATATGCTTCGTAGGGCATAAAAATTGCTTAGTTTTAAAAAATCGGACTTGAAAGGGTTAAAGAAATACACAGCCACTTGGCAACGGATGGAGTCGAGATGATGCCGTTTGGGAATTTTAAGAAGTACCATGCAGAATTGCCAAATTATGGCAGGTAAACTTTTGTAAGAGCTGAAATTCCTTTTGATTACACCTCCTGCATCCCTTTCCGAAAAGTGTTAAGATCTCCCCCGTTATATTTCTTCTTCTCTTGGACGCCTCATAACTCGTGCGGGGGTGAACAAAGGCCATAATCTTTAGTTGACGAGGAATTGAGCCCAGTAAAAGGGTAATAAATTAGCACCACTTTAATTAGTCTCTTAATGTGGACATTCTGACGCGTGCTTTATTTTGGAAATACAGGAAGAATTTGACCCAAACCATCAATCACTTTAATGATAGCAGCATCAAAGTGCCGGTTACGTGTGGGGTCTGATCTCCATTGTGTTCCTGTAGCCATGGGGATATCGCAGTTTGAACCCTGGCTGCTGTCTGATGTCTCTCCTAAATGCTAAGACAGCTGTTACGCTGTCATCGTGTGGAAAGGTTCCTTCCATAATTCCCGAAGATGTACGAGTAATATCAACATGACATCCCCACGTTGTAAACAGCTGAATTCGGAGTCAGAGATTGGGCCTCCAACTTAGAGACCGAGGATATTATGAAATGACATTGTACGTTGCGTGGTAACGACTCGATAAATAAGCGAACCTTCGCTAGGCAACGGCCCGCGACAACAATAGAAGAACTGATGTAAAGGACGTTTTCTATGCGGTCATTGTCGAGGCTACATAGCAACAGCCTTTGAGGCAGCTGAGTCAGTTCAAATGACTAGACTGCCGTTGTAGCGGAAGCTACTAGAGAGCTAATAGTACTGCTGTACTGAGCCTGGACTGACAAAGGCCTTGTATATGTTTGATATACATTTATTAACATGTTTAACATGTAAAATATAAATATCATTTACATTTTGACAAATGACTTACTACTGCAGTCAATGACTCTGACAAAAGACAGACCCGTCCTCTCATCAGAGAGGTCGCCCCACAAAAACAAGACCGAAACTGTCAAACAGTAATAAATATCTGGTCATGAGCCCCATATTGGGCTCGACACCAAGACTGACTGACTGACTGACCGACCCGTCAGTCGCAACGTGACTTTGGCTTTGACTGAGTCAAAGCTACTCCCGCGTGGAGGTGGTTTCGAAAACCTCCACCATAGCCCTGCTAGTCGTAGGAGGCGCCGAAAAGGGAACCGGTGCCTGGGTGTATAACTGGACCACCCTGTCCCTGGGGGATATAAATACAGCGACCTGGCCCTCCAGGTTGGGGGAGTCTCAAAACTGAGACAGTAAAATATGGTCATGAGTCCCGCGGGACTCGGGCCCGAGAATAACTGCGCTGGAGAGAGCCAACAGCAATTCTAGAAGACAGACCCGTTCTCTCGTCAGAGAGGGTGCCCCACATGAACAAATTTGCATCTGTCTGATACTATGAAAACTCTGGTCTTGGGCCTTAGATGGGGACTTGACAAGAAGACAGACGGGCCGACTGACCGTCGGTCGTAGCACAATTTTGACTTGAACTGAGTCAGCAGTTAGGAGTAGGATTGTGAGTTAGCTGCGAGGCGTGAGATGGTAGAAGGTCGGCAACGACGTGAGCACAAGAGGACATTGTTGGGAACCGCTACCAAGAAATTACTATTGAGAAAATGTAAAACTGAAAAGACTCAGCATGCGCTATAGTGATCTGTTAAGTGTGTAGGTTGAGGACAGAGTCATAATTCCTTGTAGTTACAAGTTGTAAGGGTCTCATAGATCGAATTAGCAATCCAAACCCCGTGTCTGCTCACTAACACGCGGCAATATGATAATGTGATGCTTGGTCGTGGCTAACGCACACCCCAAGGGGCGGTAATACGTGAGTACGGAGCAATGGTGGAATAAGGATTAAGTGAGGAAAACCGAAGCAACTCAGAGGAAATACTGCTCCAGTGTCACTTCGTTCACTTTCACCACGAATCTCACGTAATGTCTCTCGGGATATAACCTCTTGTATCTCCGGTGAGGAACCTTCCGTCTGATCCCGGGTCGGAGTACACGAATATTCTGCCTTGCACATCAGTACACTGTGTGGATAAAAGGATGCAGTACATATAAATTCAGTTCGTACCTTACAGGAAACACATTACGTCTCCATTACAAAGCCCAACCGGTTAATGCTGTTTAGGGAAGTAATCGCTGTTTATTGTGAGAATCATGCGGAACACATAAATACACTGTGTGGGTAGAATGCAGTATATATAAATTCAGTTCGTACCTCACAGGAAACACATTACGCCTCCGCTACAACGCCCAACCGGTTAATGCTGTTTAGGGAAATAATCGCTGTTTATTGGGAGAATCGTTTGGGACGCATATATACACTGTGTGGGCAGATTTATTTGATGTTAAAATAAATGGTGTATTATTATTATTATTATTATTATTGCTAGTGGGGTGGCACGAAGTCCCTTGTACTGCAGCCACTTCTGGCCTATTGTACCAGCCCCAGATGATAGGTGAAGGTGATTGTGGAGCAATTGGTGGAATGAAGATTGGCAGGGGAAACCGAAGTACTCGGAGAAAACCTGCCCCAGTGCCACTTTGTCCACCACAAATCCCACTTGACCAGACCCGGGATTGAACCTGCGCCGCCGCGGTGGAAAGCCAGCGACTAACCGCTTGAGCTATGGCGCAGCCTAAAATAAACGGTAACTATAGTTACCACTGTACTTTAAAGGGTTACAGAAGCAATTCCACAAATTAGCTTCCAACCGGAGAGGGCAATGTCGTCAGAATATACAGCAGTGCGAAGTAACAGTTTAGACTCTGTACGCAATATCCGGCCCAGTGTTTGTTGCTGTTTCATCGTGTTCCTCTACTCTGCTCTTCTCTGCAAATTTCACCGAGCACCATTTATCACCAGCAACCTCTTTCGAAAAGCAGAGTCTCTTAAGAATTAGTCCTGAACGAATTATGACGCTTGACACAGTGATAAATGGTTGGGCAACGTATTTGATCCTGACTGCAGGATTTCACTGGTACGTATTTTTCAAACGCAGTGAGCCCTAGGCACAGGTGACGATCATTCCTTTTCTTGTTTAAGGCGACGCCCCGAAATTTGCTTGAGAGCTTGAATCGTTAATCGATGTATGAAATTTGAGGTTCTCAACGGAGGTGAGTGTATGGATTTCTACTTATCTTCTGGGATGTCGTATAGTCTGGTGGAAGCTAACCGGCGAAAACCAAGCTCTGTTCTCTTTCCTTGCTGCCTGCTCGTTTCCTTCATGGATTTATTATTCATCCCTGAAGTAAGAGGCAGTATGTTCCGCCGAAACTTTGGCGAATTTCAGTTAGAATACAGGGCGTCACATTCTAGGAAATGAAGCTCCATATGAATGCGTTTCCATCATCAGATTTAAGTGAAGTGTCTAGCAACGGTCCAGTGACGAGGTTAGAACAAATGGAGAGTCACATGACAGAAAGCTGTACTTCAATAAAGTATGAGGTTCCCACCCTTTTTACAGTAAGCTTACAAAGGTCTGAGTTCCTATGGCTCAGTTCCGCAAGGCCAGAACAGCTTCCGAGAAAAAGTACTCAGTTCGGACGAAGCTTTATCAGCCTCTTTGTGGGAGGGGGGGGGGCGATTCCGCATTTCGAAGCAACTTCAAACAGCGCCCCGATCAAGGGAATTTAAAATATTTACGTAGTAGAAAGTGGAGTAGACCACCTCGGGTAGATCTGCTAAGTGACCATCTCTTGCTCGAACTCGGTTGTCCGTCTACTGGCGTGTTGAACCGTTAAGCGGATTTTGATGAAATTTGGTATTAGACAGTCTTTGAATAACATTTATCGACATAATCTAATGTTGATAAAAACTGGACAACAACGGACAGTTTGAATGGATGCCTACGTGTGTTCATGCACTCTCCAACGAAACTCGGTAAACGTTTACTGGAACCAAACATTTGCGACCAGAATCTGCGCAAACAAATGAGACGCCATGTTCGCTGCCCAAGGGTCCTTTGTCCGTAAGTCTCCCGACGTAACTAAAAGGGAACAAACTCGCTTGAGTCGCGACGCCAGGCGTACATATCGCGGCTGGAAGAGTGCTATTTTCTGGATTGTGGCGCATTGTAGTCCGGTAGAACATCGCCGACGTTTCGGAGGAGAATACTACCTCTATTTTCAGGATCTAAGAATAAACAAAGGAAGCAACCAGCAAGAAACGAGCAGGCGACACGTTGACTAGCGTCTGCCGGACTACACGGCGTCACATCGTAGATAATTGTATTCTTCACAGAGCTGTGGGAACTGCATATCAACATTCTAGAACTTGTTAGTTGTGGAGGCTGTGCAGACAGCACGCAACATCCCAGAGTGGACAAGACGCGCACAGGGACGGTGCAGACTCGCCGAGGGTATTCTGACCTCTTGCTGTGAGACATTTCCGCTTGGAGCGCGCAGGGAAAGCAACGAAATATACCGTGTCGCATGGGAAATTTCGGAAATGAGAAGAGGGTGGCAACTCGGAAATGAGGCTGTAAGTCACACTCTTATGCTAGACGTTTGCGTTGCAGTTTATATATGACTGTATCTGTTTCCAGACCAGTTCCTTTAAGTCCGCGTATTATTAATTTATTATTCACGCTACATGGACGTATTCTCCAGTGTCATGACATACGCTAAAGGAACCCAGCTGACGTAGAAAACTAATTTATCGACCTGAAGGTTTTTGGCGAATGTATGCAGCTGAACCGGCAGATTTACATCTTCGCCTTTTGAATAAAGAAAGATAAGGTTTCGGAAACCGGCTGTGCTTCCGTCATCAGATAAGAGTATGAAACCTACTCTGTTGGGTCTAATAGATGTGGCGAAGCTTCAGTGAAGATTGATGCAACATTTTCCTCCGAAACGTTGATAAATATCAACCAGACTACTCGGCGTCATATCTAAGAAGACAATGTTCCTTATATACGATATATACGCATTTAGTATTGTGACTAGTATACGGGCTGAATGACCGAGGAATCGGAGTTTGATTCCCGGCAGAGGCACGAAATTTTTCCCTTCCACAGCGTCTATACCTTACTACCAAATGAGTACATGGAGCTCTTTCTCCTATAGTAAAACGGCTGGAGCTGACTACTCCCATCTAATATCGAAGATAAGAATGCATGGAGCTATACCTCTACTGCCCTATATGCATTCGTAACGAGATGTTTAATTAAGCACAGGGACGGATTTACCTGATTCTAGAGAGATAGAATGGGATGTTATGGATTGGATTGATCTGGCTCAGGATAGAGATCAGTGGAGGGGTCTTGTGAACACGGTAATGGACCTTCAGGTTCCATAAAATCCTGGGAAGTTCTTGAGTAGCTGCACAATTGGCGGCTTATCAAGAAGGGCTCAGCTCCGTGAGTGAGTGACGGGTTTATCTTCGACGTACATCACACGTCACAGTAGATGCTGTCTGGGAGGCAGTCTGATGGTAGTGATGAAGAAATTGTGAAACATCCTGTCGGACTCGCTGTGTGTCCCAAGCCCCACCTCGAGCCACAACATGCGTTGTCACGAATCGTGAGCGTTTGTGATGTCACGTTTGCCTACGTTACAGCCTGTGATTTATAGCTTTCTGTGTGCCGAGCGGCATGTGTTGTTTGCTAGACAGCTCAACTTTTGTATATGTACAACTGGTGGCAGCTCAAACCGTGATTTATTTGACATGCATTTTAATGCATGACGCCAGGTGCTGTGACCTTAGCTATTTCTGTTTTCTTGTCCAGAATGCGCTTCTCAGAAGCTTAACAACGTTTCGTTTTCTTAAGCCTGTTAATCCTTTGAAGTCTAGTGGTTACTATATATACCACTTGCCTCAAGATACTAGGACTCCGCATTTTGCCCATAGAACCTATGTATCCAGTGATTGAGGTTAGGTCTTTCTAAGGGACCCAACAGAGTAAGTGTCTCTCCCCCTGAGGAAGGGAACAGATCCAGTTTCCGAAACGTGCTTTCTAGTTTGTAGAATACCGGACGATGGACAAAATCCAAAAAGCCAGTAATTCTGGATGCATTTGTGATGTAATGCCACGTAGTCTATTTAAAATCAGAACATGCTGCCTACTTCATGCTAGTTTCTTGCTTGGTTCATCCGAAACGTCTCTTGAGTTTAACGGATTACAATGGCATTATATTCTAGAAGATAGAACTCTTCAAATGTATCGTCTAATTTAACAATCTTGTAGACTGTAGTCTACAAGATTCACGAAACGTCCTACTACCGAACATGAATTGTACACCAGGACTAGCGAGCATTGTTCTGGTGCTGATTACTTCCATACATGAAGCTGACATACCAGGCTATTGGCCTGATAAGCCCCCCCCCCTCCCTCCTGCCTTTTTCTCTCTCTCTTCAGGCTATAAAGGGTAAAAAATGTTTGAAAGTGCTGTCGTGCTGACACCGTATATATTGTTTCAGGTATGTTGGAACCATAAATGCACTGCAGACTCTTCACGCTGTCTTTTGCGCATTTGGTAAGTGTTTCCGACATTTCACGCCGTTGCCGAGCGTAAGACAAATAGTTCTCTCTGTACGATAGACTTAACATGGCCCTGCTTGTAAAGCTGCGACAGTAATTTAAAAACGGAAAAAAAAGAAAAACTCCTTGGCTTTAGTCCCTCAATCGAACTATACCGACCGAGCGACCGCCGCATGTCGGCGAAGTTAATGCCAACTTTTAACGGACAGAGGGTGTCGCGTGGTCAGCGCAACGAATCACCACGTCCGTTAATTTCGGTTTTATAGACAAGAGCCGCTACTTTTTCATTCAAGTAGCTCCTCAGTTATCCTCACGAGGCTGAGTGCACCTCGTTCCAGACCCACTAGTTCTCAGAAAATCTGGTAGCGCCTGAGATCGAACCCGGGACCTCTTGATCTGTAACCAGGAACTCTGACCACTAATCCAAAAGACGATCCCGTAATTTGAACACTCTTTTTAAAATGGAAAGGTACACATGCTAGACCAAGCCTATGTTACTGTAATAAATCGTGACTAAGAACTAATGACGGAGTATTGATATCAGCAGAAATGCGTTTCATGAGGACCGTGGGATATGCGAGTGCTGTTTGAAGTCTGAAGTACAAATGCCACAAATAACAATATAGAGAACAACTAGCAAGCAGAGTTTTCCATATGCTTCGTGTTGGATAATGCAGGCAATACGTTCTTTCGAAATATCGGTTGACTTTCGAGGTGCGGGACTCTCTAACACAAAAGAAATTTGAAAGAATACATTGACAGGCCACAAAAGGTAACGTTTTCGCTGTGCAAAATACACCATGAAGACCTGGAGGAGGGGGAAGTGGATGTATACATCCATATATTCTTGACCTCGGCACTAGATGGAGATGAGTGGTCAGATTCACGACCTGTCCGCTTTACCTTTGGGGAAAGACCCTCCGATTCCCAATCGATAAGAGGTTGGGTGGCCACCAGAATCGGACTGGACGCTGTAGAGAGGATAAAATCTCTTGTTCCTGTGGGGAATCGAACCTTCTCGCCTTGCCTGTAGCCCGTCGCTGTACCGACTGAGCTATCCCGGCTCCTGATTATAAAACAAAAAGTTAAAATATTACCCGAGGGAAGGAGAAGTTGGCTAGACCTCGTAAGTGATGGAAGGATTCTACTTTGTAACATCCGTAAGAGGCGTCAGTAGGCCTAATGATGATGATGATGATGATGAATATAAGGGAACATAGATATTGTGTCTGTTCTCCCCAGTAACGCATTTGCATGCAAATGTGTTACTCAGATGGTATGATTCCAGACTGATGAAATCCGTTCTGCAGTTCTCCGGTTTATGTGGGCTACTGAGGACACTCTGGCACCAGTTAGGCCCCCATTGAGGGTTGTTAAATGATTCACGGAAACAGAGAACTATAGCTTTGTTACTAAAATTGTCTTATGCAGTGGGGAGTGACGTCATAGCCCCTGGAGGTGTTTTATAGTTCCGCGTCTGATGTTCACAATGAACTGTTTGAACGGGAAATGTGAAATGTGTTCTTTGGTCAGAGCATAACATATATGCATACATACGTACACACATGTGCAGGAAGTGCGGAGAGTGGAACAATTGTAATAGAACGCTGCCTGTTGTTGGAGTCTGGAAGGCTGTGGCCCCTTGTCGTACAGCATCAATTAATAAATTCTAAAAATAGTTCCTTGAAATGAAGTTTATGAATCACAGACATCCGTAGCGAGAAATGAAGCCTGCAATAAACAGTGGCACGGAGGCAGAGCGGACGGAGCGCGATAGAGCTCCACGAAACACACGGGTGTTTGTCCCACCTGGAGCAGGAGTCTTTCTCAGCGCGTCGTCTTTGCAGAATGGCTCGCGCCGCCTGTCTGTCTACCTGCCCGCACAGCAGTTGGGCTGATTTCTACTATAAGCTTTGAAGGTTGAAGAGATAGTGAGGGTTGGGGGGGGGGCAAGAAACTATACGAGGAAGTATTGAAAGGAAGGCATTTTGGTGACATTGATGACTTCAGGAGTAATACGGCGGCAGCTCTGAATGCCATCCCACAAAAAGCAAGCTCCAAAATTGTTTTTAAAGGTGGACTAGGCGCTGGTATTGGTGCATAGCTTCCCTAGGGGAGTACTTTGAAGGCGACCACAGTGATATTCAGCAATGAGCTATGTGGCACATTTATCGCGACGAGTTCGCGAAGTTTATTGTCAGACCGCGTATATCTCCCGTTTTGCAGGTTCCCAGGCAGTGCCGGCTCGTCATTCTGGCAGAAGTAATGCATATGAATGGAATTAATTTTTATATGACGTTGTAAGAGCTGCATTACAGTGAAATTTTGATGTTACCAAAGGGAGGGCTGCATTTGAAGTATGCAGTGCAACGTGGAATTTGGGTGACAACTCAGCATTTGCTCTAGAATCGAGGAAAACCACGGAAAAACTTGATCGAGTTGGCCGTTCGCAGGACCTTCCGGATGGAAACTGACTTGTAGCCAGCAGTTCGGCATTAAATACGCGAACCCTAACGTCAGTCCCCATCTGGCTGTTGGTTTATTTGAATAAAAAAATAATACTCGTACATATTTGTTTTTACATATCTGCGTTTTCATATGCATATTTTGGACGAGCACCAAACAGTTGTGTATAACATCTGCGAAGAGAATACATACCTGTACGCACATACATATATTACATTTGTAATTATCTGAGTATTGGTGAATTTGAATATCTATTGTGGTGGGGGTGATCGGATGTTATATGAGGTTTGTTGCTCATCCAATAACAGAGGATTTTGTATGTTACAGTTCGCAGTTCATTTCCTTCTCTCGTTTCCGCCCCATTGTCCGTGGCAGGTAACTGGTCGATGTGGCCACCCACGGACTGGACGTTCTGGGAAGCTTTCAGAATTCTGGTTACCCATAAAGAAATCTTCTAGTGATTATTTTGCAAGCAGGGACATGGGACTCAGATGTTTATCACGATGGGATCGTAGTGTCCCAGTTCTTGAATCTGGCTGTTTTCGCTGGTTACCGACTTCAGATGCAGTGCACTCTCTTAACTACTTGAGGACGGCTGTTTATTAATGACATTGCCATCTGTTCACGTAACGTCGCAATTGGTGTTACCCTCGGTAATTTTGTTATTATCCTGAGGACTTTATTGTGAAATGTCTCTATTTTATTTATGTAGGTGTTGGCAGCATAGTGCCCTGCGGGGGAGGCATATGGCAGTATGGAACGGAGAAGTGATTTACAAATTACTAACGCTAAATTAATGTGAGTTCATGGACGTAGGCCTAGGCCCATTAGGGCTGTAGTGCCAAGGGGAAAAAAATTAATGTGAATGGTGTAGAATTTAAGATAAGGAACAATTATTTCAGTATGAAATTAGCCTTGCGCGAAATGCGGGATATGTAGGTTGTATATGTTAAATTTAAATCAAATGTAATGCCAAGGTACTCTGTTTCGTTAATCTAAGCCATAAGTTTCTTAAGAGTTTTTCTTGGACGCGTACTGCGGCAATAATGAAGCAATCCTTTGGCAAACAGCGTAACTGCATTTTTGTATTAATTCTTATTCTCCATTTCCGGAACCACGGCTCTAGATGGTCTATTGACAGAGTTTAATTTCCTGACTGCTACATTTATGCTGCCTGACCGAAAATATTCCTATCATCAGCATAGCCTGAAATGGCTACGTTAGAGACAGTTTCAACTGATGAGATGTCATTAATATAAATATTGAAGAGTGTGGGTCCGAGTAAGCTACCCTGAGGCACTCCGGCCTGAATGGGGCGTAGGCTTGGATAAGAGCGGCTATGCATTACAGGAAAGGATCGGTTCTGGAGATAGTTGTGTATTATATGAATGAAGTGAGGAGAGATAGCAATCAGCCCTGTGGTCCAAGCCTTATCGAATGCCCGTTCAATATCTAGGAATAATGTTATTGTAGCTTTTTGTTGTTGAAACCATGCGTAATACGTTCTACATTGCATGCGTTGTTGAGTGTCCTGTTTTAAAACCGTATTGGTCTTTTCTGATAACTTTCAGCACTCGAAGTTGGAAGTTTAGTCTTTTCAAAATTATTTTCTCAAAAAGTTTACCTAAAGAATTTAGTAGGCTCATTGGTCTGTGGTTCAGTGGGGACGTGTGGTCTTTACCTGGTTTCGGGAACCCAGTGCGTGGGGGTATAACTGGACCACCTTGTTCCTGGGGGATATAAATACGGGAACCTAGTCCTCTAGGTTGAAGAGAGTCTCAAATCTGAGAGAGTAAAATATGGTCACGAGTACCACGGGGCTCGGACCCGAGAATGACTGCACTGGCGACAGCAGTCCCGTCCTCTCGTCAGATAGGACGCCCCACATCAACAAACCCGCAACGCCTTGACAGTAATAAGTCCCCGAAGGGGCTTGACACCAATATAGACTGCGTGACTGGCTGCTGGTCGTAGTGGTTGCCTTTTGAACTTCATCTCTCTGAGTGCCAGTAGCATGTCTGTTGCAAGCGCTAATCCAGTCATAGAGCTACACTACTGAAGCCTGTCGCATTTGGAACGTTAAAAAGGATTCTTTTAAATTGCAGACATTCGCTTGCTGCCTCGCAGTAGACGAGATGGCTCACTGTATTACAGAAAGCGCGCCATTTTATGCAGCCGTGCGTTTCGCTTGCCTAATTAAGCTTTCTACCTGAATAGAGATTTCAAAAGCTTATTTAACTGTCATTAAATCATATTTGCGAGTCATTAACCATTGTTTGCCTTGGTGGATGGTCCATAACGGGGAGGTTATTCTTCTGAGTTTATTGGCACCAGCGAAACTTCGGCCTTTGCTAATTGTGCACGTGGAAATTCAATTAGTCATAATGAGTGCTTTGAACTGAGAGATAATCACACACTCAAGTTCACACTGTAATATAACCAATCCATGAAAGCAAGGTGGTAATTATATGTACCGTCTGGTTTAACGTTAAAATACCCCGCATTTATCCCACGCGGTATATTCGTGTTTCGTATGATTCTAACAGTTAATGACTGTGAGATTTATTTGTGGTCTTCCTCGAACACTCCAGACAAATGCTGAAGTAATGCTTCGGTTAGATCACGACCACTTCCTCCACAAAATCGTTTTAGATTCGTCAGGCTTCCTACCACATGAAGATATTGAGAGCGTTGTTAAATAAACTAAAATAAAAAGGCCACAGAAATAGAGAATTTTTCTTCACTCTCCTCCAGAAACACTGTGTTACGAATGTTAACACATTTTGTGTAGGAAAATATTCATTATAAGTTCTGAGCTCCCAGAAATTTGATTCGTTCACGGGAACCGTATTCTACACGAGCGACGAAATGTAGACAGTGAATGTTCACAGTCACGGTACGTAGGATATGCGCAGTGACATCAGAATCTGAGCACTCGGATGCCTGGTCTTGCCTTCGATTCCTCTCCGATTTCTAACGTTCAAGTATATTTGTGGGGTCTCACGCAGGCCTGTGCTTTGTTGCTCAGATTGCGAACGACTGGCCCTTGACGCCGTGACATTCTTGTACACAGACATCGACGTTTCCGTAGGAGCGTGCTGCATGTACTCTGTGGTCACGGTTTCTTACGTAACAAGGTGTGGCGTTGCAAGGAAACAACGATCGCTGGCTTTGATTCGTTGTTGCCTGTTTACGTGTTTCCGTGCTTTCTTGTCCTGTGTAGGTTGAGGTGTTTATCTTACGACGTCATGATGGCCGATGTAAACTTTCATTCCTAAGGGCCCCCATACACACACAGTTTGGCCTCCAGTTCGGCCTGCACAGTCGAAGGCTGAAAGGCAAAACTGGCGTGTGTGGTGCGGCCGGCCAATCGTTTGAACTGTTGGCCTGTGGGAAACCCGTCAGTCCGTCAGTTCTGCCTGCAGGACCGTAGCACGTGACATGTGTGACTCAACATTATAGGCTGGAAGACCGTGATTGTGGCATGAAGCCTGCCGCTTTATCTGCGCGTGTATGGGGAGGAAAGGGAGGGGGTAAACTGTCACACTTTTGCTGTAAGGTCGATCGGAAGGCCAAACTGTGTGTTGCAGCCGTCCGCCGACTTACAGCTGCCACGACTGTCGCTCGAGCTTGAGTTCTTTCTCTCAGGGATACGGGTGCTTTGGAGATGCGAGTGGAACACACTTCGGGGTAAATAAATCCGGGATCTCCAGAACACACCGTGGATTACAGTTTTAATTTAAAATTTCATTAATGATGAATATTTACATTATTCTCCTAGCTAGCCGCTCCGTCCGCCGACTAGCTACCACTACTCTTGAACACTTCTCTTTTCTCTATCTACATTCCAACTACTGTCTTCCTCCGCTCCCTATAACCGACCCCCATCTTTACAAGTCCCCCAGTTGGCATCAGAAAAACAAGAAAAATAACAAGAGAAATCCAAGGGTCGAGCCCGACATCTGGCCTACATTCGTATTTTTCGAGATGCCCATAAACCTCTGTAGGTCTTCAAGTAATCCAAGACCCCTCCTGGCCCGGCTCGCACACGGTCAGTTCATGGGTTTATGATATACTGGGAGTAAACAGGCGGCGTTAGGGACAATAGCGGCACCCTTAGCCTAAGGAGGACAATAGCGGAATTACAACTAGACTGTCCGGGGATGGTACCTCGCCGATGGAGCGTCTCTCATGGTGAAAAACAATGCATTAGTTGTTCGTACCCTTAATTATATAATTTTGACGAGGGACGTACGGTTACAGTGTGAATGGGGGGCCTAAGTCAGATCAGTACAACTGCCTGATACATCTGTTTACTTTAATCTGTGTACTAAGTAAGAGACGGTAAGACGCCGGATTTCCACCGCAGCGGTCTGGGTTCAGTTCCATGTAGGATTTTGTTGAGAGAATTGGCACTAATGCAGGCTTTCTCTGAGTACCTGGGTTTCCCCTGCCAGTCTACATTCCACAAATTACCCCATATTCATAGACCATTCTATGATCCGGCGCTGTACAGTTTCGATACAAATAGCGTCTTTGAAGGTTCGGCCACACAGAGCGCTACGCTATGTTCGCATCGTACGCTACGTACGCTGTATACACTCTGCGACGCAGCTAACTTAGGGAACATAGCGTACGTAGCGTACGGAAGTCTGTGAGGCCAGTCACATTGGCAATAAAGGGAGATATTTTTCTGTTCGTATAGCGAACGTAGCGTACGTCGCATACGTAGCGCTCTGTGTGGCCGAACCTTAAGTAACTAAGTTAAATAAAATAATCAGTTCACCCTACATGATCGGGCAGGACTCTGTCGCCCTCGGAGGTGTTCAGGTAGGCATGATAGCTATGAAGCATCTATACTGACCTTCAGTTATCCTCTTAGTCAAAGTCAGAGTTAACTTTACGACTGGCGGTTTACCGCGAATCAGTTCGGCTTGGCGTCAAGCCCCCCTGAGACTCACGACAATATACTTTTTTTTTTTTTTCAACTGAATCCATGCGGTGATAGTCCTTATGTAGTAGCCCCTTTAACGACAGAATGGGGTTGTCTCTTGTGAATATGCTTGGCTTTTCGTCAAGTGTACATTTCGCACATATAGCACGTTACTGAAAATTCGTCCTTGTGTATTACAAGTCCTTTGTCAGTACAGGCTTTGCAGAGCAGGTCATGCATATCTTACGTATCTTATGTTACAACGGAAGCTTAATCAGTACTTAAACATTCACTTCGCACCTCACAGGAAACACCTCGTCTCCATAACAACGACCAAGCGGTTAATGGTGTTAGGGAAACAATCACTGCCTGTTGTAATAATCTTTTAAATGCACAAATACGCTCTGTGCATAGAGTGAAGATTTTCTGCATATTAAATCTGTTGGTGCTTATAGTGACAAATGTGGTATAAAGGTTAGTGTGGTGTATGTGTGTTGCCCCACTGCACGTTACGTGGGAAGGTATTGCGCCCACTTGTGATCAACGCGCCTTGTCCACCCCGGGCAGTCACGTCTTTCTCTCGCTTCTGAAACAGTCTATAGCTGTAAGCATGTGACTCACCCTGTACCACACACACGTTGACGCAGGAGTGAATCATCCGAGTTCGCTTTTAAGCTGCCTTCGATAAAAATAAATTGAAACTAATGTCTTCCAGAAGTAAGTTTAAAGAGCTTTCAGTCTGCATGTAAACAGACGCCATACTCTGAGTTTCTGGGCGTGTTAACCCAGTGAAGCCCGAAGTTCTTTTAAATAATACAAAAGTTCAGGCCGTACCTCACTGGAAACACATTAGTCTCCGCTACAGAGATCAACCGGTTAATGCTGTTTAGGGAAATAATCGCTGTTTATTGTGAGAACCATACGGAACACAAAAATACACTGCGTGGGCAGAATGCAATAAATATAAATGTAGTTCGTACCTCACAGGAAAAGCATTACGTCACCGCTAAAAAGCCCAACCTGTTCATGCTGTTTAGAGAAATAATCGCTGTTTATAATGTTATATTTTAGCGTCCTGTTACATTGATTCATGTCCATGGTTTATGCTGACCGTCTTACAGTGTTTGAGTGCGACGTAGGAAGAATCCTGAAAAGTTTTATTATTTAGAATTCATCGTCCTATATGACGAATACAGATTTTAGTCATTTTAGAATGAAGACATCATGACATGCAGTACAATAGTTTAACGTGCATAAAGACACCTGAGGATGGGACATTAGTGCTGAAACATGTAGTGTGGAAGAGAAGAATAAGGTGAAAAAGTATATACACTGTAAGACGGTCGCTGTTTATTTTGAGAACCATACGGAACACATAAATACACTGTGTGGGCCAGAATGCAGTATATACAGAGTGTCCCAGGAGGAATGGTTAAAACTTCGGAAGGGTGTTCCTTATGTTAAAGTATGCCGATATAACCCAAAACACCTATGTCCAAAGTTGAACGGTTACGGAGATAATGGCCCCAGAAAAGTGTGGTCTTCTGGCGGGTCCACGCACTGTGCCTGTCAGCTGAGACGCCTTATCTATGTTTGTCCTTGAGTGCGGTGATTCACACTAGCTGTAAGCTCGTGGCTCATATGCTACCTACAGAGCCTACAGAGTACGTTGCGGCAGCGTCGTGAATGGTTGGTAAATTACGTGTAGTTGTGCGGAGTTGCTGAAACGCCTTTTTGTGTTTTCACACGTTGAATATTGTGATATGCATTTTGTGTATGGATTTTGCGGTGGCAATGCACGTGCTGCTGTTGAAGAGTACCAAAGGCGTTTTCCCGATCGAAGGATTCCATCTCGAAGTGTATTTACGCGAATTCACCAGACATTGCGTGATACTGGTTCTCTTGCAAGTGTTTCTGTGCACTCTGAAAGGCAGGATGTACGAATGATAGACACACGAGAGCACATTCTTGATATTGTTCAGTGAAGTCCGCGTCTGTCACTCGTAGAATCGCCTCTCGCATCGGCGTATCACGTATTCAGGTGTGGCGAACTTTACATGATGAAGAGTTATTCTTACCATGATCAAATGGTACAACATCTGGAACCAGGCGACCATGCACAGCGTATGGATTTGTGCCACTGGATAAAAAGCTCATCCCGAACTGTTAAGCGTCATTTTATTCAGTGATGAGGCGTCTTTTACCCTGGATGGTGTAAATAATTTACGAAATGTGCCTACGTGGTTCCATAATAATCCACATGAGATAATGGAAACGAAATTCCAAAAGAGATTGTCCGTGAATGTACGTTTAAAACAGTTATGTAGTCTGTTTATACCAGTATGCGCAGTCAGCCATATTACGTCATCGCTCGCCAGACATGTGTCATGTATAGTGCTTGGAAACCCTAAGGACAATTATGACATGGCGAGCGAGTATTTAGTACTTCAATTTTATGGCTTCACGTCACATACATGTTACATACATTATTAACATTACAGAATCCACATATTCATGCCAGTTTTAATATGTATTTTGTAATCAACAAGTGTGTAAGAGGGGTCAAAGTTTCACACTTCTCTGGCCATTATCTCCGTAACCGTTCAGCTTTGGACATAGGTGTTTTGGGTTATATCGGCATACTTTAACATAAGGAACACCCTCCCGAAGTTTTGACCATTCCTCCTGGGACATTCTGTATAAATTCAATCCGTACCTCACAATAAACACATTACGTCTCCGCTACAAAGCCCAACCGGGTAATGCTGGTTACGGAAATAATCGTTGTTTATTGTGAGAATCATACGGAACACATAAATACACTGTGTGGGCAGAATGCAATAAATATAAATGTAATTCCTACCTCACAGGAAACGCACTACGTCACTGCTACAATGCCCAACCTGTTAACGCTGTTTAGAGAAATAATCGCTGTTTATTGTGAGAACCGTAGGAAACACATAAATACAGTGTGTGGGCAGAATGCAGAGTTTCAGTATGCTAAAGTAGGTGGTACACAGCCCCCTCTAGTTGCTACTGGACCTCAAGGAATGGTGTCGTGCAGAGCATGAACTGAACTAGAATCCTTAGGCCAGTTCAGTGGTTTCAAGAATATAATAGCCAAACGAATTTGATGTATATATATTTCGAAAAACTTGAGCTGGACCCAGTGTCTTGGCATAGCGTTACCTTCGCGCTTGAGACATATATCCGGGGAATACTCAGAATTTTGACTCGGACCTTAGCCGTCCTGTCTCAGCTTCTTCATGATTTTCCGTAGTCCCATCCAGACAGGTTCTCGGCGAGGATTTAAGTTAAGCCACAAGTGCTTCTTTCCGAATTCTTGGCAGTTACTACACGTGAACCCTCGACTTTGTAGTCCCGCTACGGTCAGCGTCTGGAATGGGACTAGGAAGTTATATATCGAAGTCTCTTCGTTCATTGGTCCACTGATGGTGAGTAGCCCTCACTAATGGCGGTATCAGTGTAGGGAACTTCCCTCCCTTACACCTGATGAAGGACTCGGGTCAAGGATCCGAAACGCTATGTGTTAAACAAGCTCAATACAGTAAACAATGTCCACGTGACGCTTATAGCAGCGTATTGTCTCTGTATCTTTGTGTACAAATGTTCATGGCCTGCCGTTACATGCGAAAAGGTTCCATTTGTCTGCAAGTATGAAGTGGACTGATTCCAGTTGGCCGATATCCAGGTGCTAAAAACAGTATCTGAAATCTAACGATCTAATCATATGGTCAGTGAAGTCTTCAGTCCTGTGTCTTCGGTCCAAATATTACTCTCAGCACCCTCTTCCTTTCCGGAATAGATGATGCACTAACCCAGTTTCGTGCAGGTTAGAACTGTCCCGCTGGGCTTAATATTCCAATCTGGATAAGAAATTTCAGTTTCTCTGACGACGCTGTAAGTTGACGAATATCTTTAAGTATCTGTGATCTATTATTTAAAGCACAGTGGTGCCACGTGATTTAACACCAAAATATTGAACCTTATGCCCATACGATGTATTTATGTGTTCCGTGCGGCTCTCATAATAAGTAGCGATTATTTCCCTAAACAGCATTAACAGGCTGGGCTCTGTAGCTGAGACGTAATGTGTTCCCTGTGAAGTACGAACTGAAGGTATATATACTGCATTATACCTTCACAGTGTATTTATATGTTTCATATGGTTCTCACAATAAACGGCGATTATTCCCCTAAACAGCATTAACCGGATGGGCTATGTAGAGGAGACGTAATGTGTTTCCTGTGAGGTACCGACTGAATTCTTATATATTAGTTATATGTGCTTGCTCTACAGAGCCTGGACTGACAGAGGCCTATATTTAATACATTTATTATCATATTTATCATGTAAAATGTAAATGTCCTTTACATTATGACAAATGACTTACTACTACAGACAGTGACTCTGACAAAAGACAGACCCGTCCTCTCGTCAGAGAGGGCGCCCCACAATAACAAGGCCTAAACTGTCAAACAGTAATAAATATCTGGTCATGAGCCCCAGATTGTGCTCGACACCAAGATTGACTGACTGACTGACCTACCGACCGTCAGTCGCAATGTGACTTTGATTTTGAAGCGTCACCATCCCAACCTCTGCATTCTACCCACACAGTGTATTTGTGTGTTCATACGATCCTCAAAATAAACAGCGATAATTTATGTCAGTCATTTTCTGCAGGTATGCAAGGACAAAGAAGGAAACACACGGACATGACAAAGAAGTGAACAAGGAAGGGTAGAAGCGAAAGAGAGAAAGAAAAATAAACAAAGAAAAGATGGAATCTGTACAGTTAGACCAATTAATATACATGATGTGACGAAAGAACATACCACAAATGATACAAATAAGTGAATAACATTATTCGCATCTTCTGTCTGGCAACGTATAAGGGAAGGTATTCACATGAGACCCAGTACTGATGCCTGATGGCAGTTGTACTGACAATTGCAGCTAGTCTACAGACAATAGTTGCTGCCGTGTTCCAACTGCTGTAACTATGATGATTGCTGTCTCTCAGAGATGTGACTTCGTGTAATCTGGTAGATCTCTGCCGACGTTTCGGATGAACGGCAGTAACGGAATGCAGCAGCGCAAGGAAGAATCTTTCTTTTTAAATACATAGCCCCTGCTTATTTATACAGTTTCAGAGTTGAGAAGGCCTGTGAGGAAGAACACGTGCTAGCCGAATATGAATGAGTAACTTATGTATCTTCTGAAAGTAGTCGACGGTTTTCAGTAAGACTCTGCTAGTCTTTAGTAACTCCTTCTGGCTTTCAAACCATGCCAAATGTTTTCGGTTGGTTGGGCAGCAGGCGCCAGCCGCCAGAAACAAAAGACGGAAGTCTGGTGCTCTATCTCCGAATACTCAAGCACCAAAATAATAGCACAGTTGAATCATCAGCCTCTGCTGATCCCACACACACATCCAACTGATTGATATGAATATCAGAAATCTGGCGTGGAGGCTCCAGGCGAGAACACATGTGGAACTCTGCGAAAGACGCGAGTGACTGCAACAGCCACTGTATTCTGTATCGGCAATAGACTGACATGTTGTTACGAACAAACAAAGACTCTCTTAGTTGAACTAGATTAACCTTACGTAATCTAAAAATTTTCAGACTGTTAGTGTGCTTTAGAGAGCACTTGACTTCTGTTGCAACACGTCTCGTATAAGAAAAGTAACCACTGAAAGAAGGGAACATTTGGGGGGGGGGCGAAAGGAAGCCAACGACCGGTACGGCAATTTCGTAGAGCAAGTTAAGTTGTCCAGTAAAGAAAGTAAATTTGTCCCTGCGCATGACATAGTGAAGCACTACGTCATGAAGACTGTTCTTGAACTCTGCACTAGTTGGAGATGAATGGTCAACTTGACGCACTGTGGACAGAAGAAAAATCTTGTCCGTACTGGAACTCGAACTCCGACCTCTCGATCGTTAAGCCCGTAGCCAGCCGCTATACCGACTGAGCTATCCCGGCTCCTAAGCTATCCAGCGTCAGAGCAACTCAACATTATTTACATATTCAGACTGACAAAAGCTATTCATGTGGGATCCAGTACTGCCTCATGGCAGTTGTCCTGAAAACTGCATCTAGTCTGCAGACAGTTCCTGCTGTCTGTTCAGGCTTCAAAAGGCAAAAGCCTTTCATTTGCTGTACTGCATTTAGGTCCCTTGCTGTAAGAGGAGTTTTCGGTATCTGCTCCTTGCAGTCAGTCCGTCTGTTGATGTATCCATCCTTTTCCTAGCAGGCAAAGCTCCCAAAGCGCACTTTATCCCAAGTCAGAAATTTCCCTCATAGATTCTTATAGTTCCCACAGGCGCAAGAAGTAACACAGCGAGAGGCACGTGTCACAGGAATTCTGGACCCTCTCTGACATCCTGCTGGAGCGGTATCCTTCCGAGCTATTTGGCTGAAGCGGTGATGGTTGTATTTGGGAGTGCCCGGTTCCAATCCCAAGGATGCCACAAATTCTCCTGGCCGAGATTGGTCGCCCCCTTTCTGAGTCCCTCGGGGCGAATTCTGAGACATTGCCCTCAATTCAGATGATTCAGATAGCCTCTTGCTCTCGTATTCTCCAAGCAGACGCTGCGCGTCTGTCTTCTGTCACAACCTGGTTCAGAGCAGCATTCCTGTCAGTTGATGAACACAAGTTTTATTTTTACGGGTCTTCATTTTAATGCATCTGTTTCGGTGATGTCGCGCAGCGACGCTGCCGTCTTATATAGTATTTACACGTCACTTTCAAGTGCGATGGTACAAACATGACAATTATTTTGAACATTTTATATCAACCTGAGTTTTTTCAAACGACGTTTCGGAACTGGGTCTGTTTGTGTGATCAGCTGTAAGGTTCCGTCAGAAAGAGTTATATAGTCTTGATCACTCATCTGATGACGAAGACCGATCCAGTTCACAAAACTGCTTGCGAAACAATTCAAAACGACGACAAGCTCCATAACAACAGACGTTTCTTATACCTCACTTGGTTTACAGTGGATGCAGTAGTCCCGGAACGGGCTGTTGCGACTGCGCAGGGGTACAGTTAGGATCAGAAACACGCAATTGTCCGTCCGTGTTGCAGAATTGGCAACTTGCTATTCATAGGAACCTTAAAACCCTTGTTAACTGTATGTAATACTGAAGCATCTCTTTCCTACCGCGGCCCTAGTAAAGAACATCTAAAGAGATTGTGAAATTTACTGCGTAATAATACCAATATATACGGTAGCCACGACCGTTGAAGCGATGTACAAGTATTGCCGTAGAATTTTTAATACAGTTGAAATCCCCATTTCCAGTAATGTTTCATTACATGTAATTACTGTAATTACATTACTGTAATTTATTAATTTGAGTCTTATTTCTTCTGTAAGGTTTTAGCCACTATATATGTTGTGCTATGGACAGGGAAAGCGACCACACCCCGGGCGGAGAACGGGTATTACTGTTCGGGTACTTTATTAACGTTGGCATGACGACTGCTGAGTTGATGGTTGTGTCGGAAGACATGAATGGAGACAGAATAAATTCGTTATGTGGGCGTAAATTTTTTTTTTACTCCAATAATTATACAATCTATCCATTAAGTGTGGATAATAAGTACATTTTGTGGTTTACATACAGAAAAGGAAAGAGAACTTGTCGTGGTGAGCATGTTCCAATGAACATGCTCAATACTTTTTTAACTGCTTAGTGATATGCAGTTAAGTGTTGAATTATTCAAATCTGGTGGGTAAATCTGAAGGTTTAAATCTGTTTAACCTCCTGATTTCTCCTTCGTCGTCGAGCAGTTTTTGTGCCAAGTCGTTCGGATGGACCTGGAGTCTGATTTTATACTTTTTGCTGTTTTTTTTTATTTCCTCTCGTACTGTTGGTACATCTAGGTCCTTGTGTAGTACCGTGTTCGGCACATACCACGGTGCGTTAACTATTATTCGTAATACTTTGCTTTGAAATCGTTGGAGAATTTCTATGTTTGAGTTACTGGCTGATCCCCATAATGGTATCCCGTACGTCCATATCGGTTTGAGCATGGGGCGTAAATGTGAGGTTGATTCAGAGTTGGATATTAAAGAGGATACAAGATGGATTCAACTGGCTCGGGATGTCGTCCAGAGGCGGGATATTGTTGACACAGGATGAATCTTTGGATTTCTTTAAAGGTGGTGGACGTCTTGACAAGGTAAGCGACTGTGAGATCCTCAAGGATTCTGCTGCGTTGAGTAGGTTTTAGAAAATAATAGGTAATTAGAGTGTTGCAAAATTTTGGGTCATACTGTAGCTCCTACCTGACCCAGTACTTCAAGAGCCGTCAGATATGGTTAGCTCTAGTTGTAAGATACACCAACAGGTGTCGGCAGGCTGACACTGGCAGTTACACCGCCGTAGTCTGACGTCATATTGACCTCAAGAACCAGTGGAGAAGTTGGTATGAGGGGGGGAGGGTTGTGGCGGTAGCAAGAAGATATCAGCAAGGATCGTGTGATAAGTGAGGCTGAAAAGTCATTTCCCGTTTTCAGCCTTCTCTTTCTCTTCCAGCTCATGGATGGGTTGCTACAAACTCATTTCCCGTCTTCAGAAGTTTTGTTAATGATCTTGCTATCTATTTCCGGGTATTCCCAATTGCTTTTTCCTCTGTAATTGTGTTGCTTTTGCTATTCTGTCGTCTTACATCCTGTTTATGTGGACTTTATTAATTTGAAGCCACATTTAATTACTACTTTACCATATTTGCAATTTAGAGTAGGCGTTTTTATGTTCCCGTTTGGCGTTGAAGTACCTTAAAGTTACTGCGAGGTATGAGTTCAGGAATGTCCTATGTGTAACTTCTGTTCCTCGGGGAAACATTTCTGTGATACTGTAAACGTAATAATAGTTAAATTGTGTAATAATTTAACCACCTCTCACTGCCTCGAGGCAACTGTCTCGTAAGCCAGTTGGCGTGCTGCCTGACGTCAAGGCACAGAGGCGTCCACCGCTGGAAGCAAACGTGTGACCTCATAAACTGTCTAGAATATGCAGCTCGGTAGTCAAACGTTTAGAACAGGTAGAAAATATTTAATAACTCTTCACGTTGTTCCGGGTTTTCAAAATATAACCCACTTGTTGCTCTTAACCCCATTTTAACCCTTCATGTAAATAGTATGTAAACAAATTCAGTCCGTACGTCACAGAAAACACATTACGTGTCCGCTACAAAGCCCAACCGGTTATTGCTGTTAAAGAAATAATCGCTGTTTACTGTGAGAATCATACGGAACACATAAACACAATGTGTGGGCAGAATGCAGTATATAAAAATTCACTTCGTACCTCACAGGAAACACATTACTTGTCCGCTACAAAGCCCAACCGGTTAACGCTGTTTATGGAAATAATCGCAGTTTATTGTGAGAATCATACGGAACACATAAATACACTGTCTGGGCAGAACGTAGAGACCTTTATTATTAAAGCGGGTTGTATTTACCACTGTGTTTTAAAAGATTAAGTGGGTCATTTATGACTTCAACATGGCGCATCCTTAGACTGCAGTAGAGGAGTGGATTACAGATATTGGAATTCCCAAAATTTCCATTAAATTTTAACATGCCTAGAATTTAGTATTCCATAAGTTAGAATTAAAACTCATGACATTAAATGGATTCGTGGGAAGGGCAGAGTTCGCCACATAAAAGGGCAAAGGTCAGGTGGACTCGGGGACCGTTATATCGACATGTCGACTTCTGAGGATGAGTGTTCTATGTCCACCCTCCCGATCAATCGATTTGACATACATTCCGCCCGTGAGGCCCCCTTCCTTGTCGCTTTGAGAGGTCGCCTGTACCTCGCCGGCCCACAGCGACACGGTCAGCAGTTTCTTGCGTGTACAAGCGCCAAACGCGTGCAGAACAGATCTAGAAACCTGAGCGTCTCAGACCGTGTCATTGCTGTGGTCTTCAGGGATGTAGTTTGGTAGATACGAATCAACTTTCGAATAAATCTTATATCTCGATCATCATGGTAGGAATCCTGAAGACTGAGGCTGCAAGTTTCTCCGAAACGTTGCTGCTAACAGACAAAAATACAGGATGTCGCATCCCACAAGGCTTTGAAACTGGAGTTCCTCTTTTGCTTATAAGTAACGCGTAATGCCATATCGGCTGCATGTTTAACGAATCTTGGCAGCACTTGAGGCTCTATAGCGCCGATTGCTAGGATGATAGTAAATAATGAATTGGAGAGGATGTGAAAGGAAGCGGTCGTGGCCTAGTTTGAGCTGCTATATTGGCATTTACTGGATGGGCCGTGGTAAACTCAGTGAAGATAGTTGGTCTGTGGACCGAGATTCGAACACGAGATCTCTCCGCTGTGATGCGTCCTGTACAGCCATGTAATGTGCGTGGCGGTGATATAAGGCACATATAAATATTTAGTCGGAAACTCTTTGCGACATAAGGGAAATTCCCGAAAGAATATGACGTGAAGGACCGCCTCTGTGGTCTGGTGGTCAGAGTTTCTGGCTACAGATCCAGAGATCCGGGTTCGATTCCCGGCGCTACCAGATTCTCTGAGAATCAGTGGGTCTGGAACGGGGTCCACTCAGCTTCGTGAGGATAATTGAGGAGCTATTTCAAGGAAATAGCGGCTACGGTCTAGAAAACCGAGATTAACGGCGAAAGTTGGCACTAACTTCGCCGACAAACGGCGGTCGCTCGATCGGTATAGTTCGCTTGCGGACTAAAGGCCACGGATTTTTTTTAATATGATGTGAAGTTGTGGACTGGATTCATCTGACTCGGGATAGGGACCAGTGGCGGGCTGTTTATAACGCGTCAGTCGGTCCGTTACCGAGTCCTAGTGACTGCTCCCCACAGAGTGAAGCAGAGAGTTTAAGGCCATCACTGAGAGGCCCTCAGAGATTTGTATTGCAGGAAGTATATTCAGCCTCGGCGTGCGACACTCTGCAAGCTCCTGTCGACAACAGGTGCCTGCTGCACTGCGGTGCTCGTGGCCTCACACCGCACTGCCTAATCCATAGTAGTGAATGAATATGTCCAGCTTTCAGACTGTGAATGACGTACTCGGGACATTAGAATTTGAGCAGCATCGAAAGCGCTGCCCATCCTGTTGAGTTTCGTCAGTCACACTGTTTTGGAAATTGGAGCTGTTTCCGACGTCACGGGTAAGGGAGGAAGTGTTCGTACCAAGTAGAAATTCATAGTTTTGATTCGTGACGCGGTAATGGAAACAGATCAGTCTTCCGAACCGTTGAGTTTGGACAGACCCTTGAAGACGGACAACAGCCATGTTTGCTGTTAACATGGCGTCGTTACTGGACAAGCCGTTGCTGCAGTTGTCTGTAAGTACTTATACATTCTGAACACGGCGGAAGTATGTTTCTCTGGAACTTTAGTACCCATCTATCAGATTCCACGGCGTCATAACCTAGAGCAACACTACCTCAGTTTCATTTGTCTTTAAAATCATGAAACTCGTCACATGCTTATGGTTCATTGTTATTTAACCTTTTGAAGTGAAGCTCAAAAGTCCAACCGGTTAATGCTGTTTAGCGAAACAGTGGCTGTTTATTGTGAGAATCATACGGAACACATAAATACACCCTGTGGGCAGAATGCAGTATATATAAATTCAGTCCGTACCTCACAGGAAACACATTACGTCTCCGCTACAAAGCCAACCGGTTAATGCTGTTTAGAGAAATAATCGCTGTTTATTGTAAGAATCATACGGAACACATAAGTATGCTGTGTGGGAGGAAAGCAGAGTTTTCATTGTTACAGCAGATGCCATACACAGGCGAACCCAAACTTAGGAACATAATATGTTCTTTGAAATATGTTTGTAAATTGAATGTTAGTAAGTTGAATTTTTTCTTCCATAAGATGTATCGTTAAATTTATTTAAGTTAATTTGTTAAAATGTTTTTTAAGTTCGGGGCTCTGCGTTCGTGAAATGAATTGATAGACGTAATCTATTAGTCTGTGCAGTGTTCGTATATATAAATTGCTCGTTTCTTGAAAGCTTCATAAGTAGAGTAGTTACTATAGGATTCTGACAATGGTGTATAACACACATAGATATTGGTCTTTCGGACTTTATCCATCGTCCTGGTTCTAAGATAACTAACAAAAACACGACGTTTCGGAAACTACTAGAAGAATAGGTGTTTTCCCTCATCTGAGGACGGAAACAGATCTAATTTTCCGAAACGTCGTGTTTTTCTTAGTTTTCTTAAAACCAGGACGATGAATAAAGTCCGAAAACCCATTATCTCTGTTTCCTAAATAGAGGTTCACCTGTATATAAATATAGCGCTTTAAAAGAAAGTAACAACTAACTAACTAACGTCATGGAGCTTGGCCCTTCTGGAGAAGCCGCAAATTGTGCAGCTATTCAATAACTTCCAAACTTTTATGGAACCCACATGTTCATTACCATGTTCACAAGATCACTCCACTGGTCCCTGTCCTGAGCCAGATCAATTTAGTCCATACCACCCCATCATATTTCTCTAAGATCCATTTTAATATTATCCACCCACCTACGTCTTGGTCTTCCTTGTGGTACCTTTCCTTCTGGCTTTCCCATCAATATCCTCTATGGATTCCTTTTCGCCCCCATTCATGCTAGATGCCCTGCCCATATCATCCTTCACTTGATACACAAGTAATGAAGTGTACAAGTTATGAAGCTCATCATTATTCACTTTTCTGCATCCTCCTGTTACCTCATTCCTCTTCGATCCAAGTATTCTCCTCGGCACCCTGTTCTCACACACCCATAGTCTATGTTTCGCAAAGTTAGAGTCCAAGTTTCACACAGGGCTTTAAAGAGTTAAGTAATATTTCCCGACTTCTAATTATGAAACATTGTGCTAGGCGGTAGGGGCGGTTTACACTGAAATGGCGCTAGGTGAAATTAATGACCTGCATTTGCAAGCATAATCACAGAGGCAGTCTGACCCAGTGTTCATGAATCCCATACATTGTAATTCGTGGTGCCATGGGCTGCAGGCTGTAGATGCTTGCTTTCTATACCTGACTCTAGTTTCTTGAAAGACGTAACCTCATGCGGCGTTATCATGGTCCCATATTCTCCAGCGTAGCCTCGCTTTAATGCAGGTTATTTAATGAAATCTCTATGACTGGTTGACACAACAAGGCCTGCGAAGTCCAGACGCAGTCCTTCTCTAACAGGTATTACACTCAAGGAATTCCCAAAATTGTATGGATCCCTGAAAATATTAGGCAACCTGTAACTAATAATTTGGAACTACGAATCTTTGTATATAAAATATTTGTTAAATTAAATATTTTTATCCTACTTTCCTTATTTTGAAAAAATAAAACATTTTTTATGAGATCATCTTGCTGTCTGTGTATCCCCCCCTAATTCCTGAAAGTCGGAAGTTGTCTTGTTCACACAAACTGTATAACTGGCTTCTAGTATGCCCTTGTTCGCACAGAGAGCATAACTGGTTTTCATTATGCCCTTATTCACCGATAGCATAACTGGCTTTTAGTACGCCCTTGTTCACATAGGCAATTAACTGGTGTTCAGTATGCCCTTGTTCACCCAAACTGTATAACTAGTTTTCAGTATACCCTTGTTCACACAGTCAGTATAACTGACTTTCTGTATGCCCTTGCTCGCACAAAGTATATAACTTGCTTTCAGTATGCCCTTGTTCACACAGACTATATAACTTGCTTTCAGTATGCCCTTGTTCACACAGACTGCATAACTGGCTTTCAGTATGCCCTTGTTCACACAGACAGTATAACTGGCTTTCTGTATGGCCTTGTTGACACAAAGTATATAACTGGCTTTCAGTATGCCCTTGTTCACACAGACTGTATATCTGGCTTTCAGTATGCCCTTGTTCACACAGTGTACACGTGGCTATCTGTATGCCGTGGCAGTTTCCCCTTAGTTTACCTCAGCAATTTTATGGGCAANATCGTTGGTAGGAGGGGGAATTCAATTAAGTGAGAAGGAATGAGAATTATTGCCCATTGGTTGAGGTGTAACAGACGGTTCTGTTCTCACTACTGCGGCACGTAATGGAATCGAATGTTTGGCACTCCTGCTTCGCAGTCGGGAGATCCCGGGTTCGGATATCGGCACGGAGGTTCACTCTTTGTGGCTCTCCTGATTCCCTCAGTGCAAATCTCAAGTCAGGCCACTACCACTTCCTAATTATCCTATGATTCCACGGTATGTAAGTTGGGCTGTTGAGAGCGCCCATAAATAAGAGAATCAGTCAATGGCGTGGCTAACACTGAGGAGGGACACAGCAGGAAGCAGTCAGAGCTTCGTTTCCTAGAGGAAATTATCAGACAGCCTGTGACGGAGGTTGCAAGGGTATGACTACGAAGGACAATGTAGTGAAGGATGTGACGCCTTGTAGTCTGGTAGATCGCACACTTTAGATGCCGCCATCTTCAGGGTATAAGAGTCGCAACATAGAGCCATCTGGAAGGATTTCAACCGAGAAAGGTGAAAATCCCATGATCACAGTCTCATGACGCTCCAGTGCTGTTCACATGATACACAGCGCGCTTGGTTTCAAGTTCATTAGTTGTACATAGCCTCGTTGTATTCAGTTCCGTCGTTAAGGAATCGAGGAATAAGTTAGTCTTGGCCACTGAGGCATCCGTCAGCTCAGATTGGACGCAACATTGTCCATTTGGGGTGCGTAAATATTGGGCCCAGCAGCGTTGGTCGCTTAAGGATGAGTACAGTTTCCCGCCTTATGAATCTCAGTGTCTCCACTCAGTTTCAAGCTGCGACGCTAGCGTCGCGGCGCGGCGAGGTTTGAGCAACTGCGAGGTGGTCGCTGCACGTCAGAGGTGGCCGGGCGCGCGAGTAAGGCAGTCGCCTAGGCAACGGTTGCTAGGAGACGAGATATATTGAGAGAGGATGGGTGGTAGGTGGGCCTCATTGCATGAGCCTGCCTCAATATTTTAAAGGCTGTCTGTTTCTGTACTTCTGTTATCTGGTCTTGCTGTTCTGTACTTCTTTGCTCGTGTCTTGTAATAAGTTTTTTTGATGTCTTGATTACTGTGTATCTTTCAGTAATGACAGTGGTTGTGGTAGCCAATTAGCTCTTTGCACATCGCAACAATTACAAATTTATATATCTGTAGATTTTTCCTGCATTCTGTATTGATTAAATTCTCATTTCCCTTCTGTGTACCAAATATTGAGAAGAATTACGAGTATGTTGTACTTACATCCCCGTGCCCATATGCAACCCCTTCTTACTGTCTTGCATTCAAACGATCCATCTGACTTCAAGCATGGTAATTACTTATACATGTTTGTCTGCAAAATTATTTATTCCTTACCCAGTTTCTACAGTGTTCTCACGCTCCGTCCGTGGTCCGATATTCGAATATCCAAGTATAGATTTTTCAAATATCAAACCATGGACGGAGTCCAGGAACTTATTAATGATAAATTTATTATTTTATCTAGATGTTACCTAACCTTGTGTTACGTAACGGAAATTATTTGAATCTATTTTTTTCGTTTGGTGTTTCGTTAGAGGTTCTTGATCTTGTGGAATGTGACACAACGTTTCAGAAGACCCTGTTGCCTCTATCTTCAGGGTAGAACTGTGTTGATGTGAGTTCTCCTCGTGTAGGCACCTGCTGGCCCTCTGTGCGTAGTGAGCTGTGACTGACATTTGTTACTGAATTTACGGAGAGCCAATATTTATCTTTTTCTGTGCTGTGATCAGTGCCATAGTAAATGCGTGTGACTTGGACAGGATCCATCTCTTTGAACACGGCAATAAAACTTAAGTGCATCAGAACCTGCTCTTTTCTTCACAATCTGAGCGAATTGAGGCCCTGATGAGGAACACTGCTTCGGTTAATTAAAAAGGAGAAGACAGATATATTCAGTGCTCTGTTGCCCTAGGGGTAGCGGATATATATCCGAAACTTACACAGAATGTGACAAAATCATCGAAATTTTGAGTTGGTGATGTGTTTCTGTAGTCTTCGACTTCATCGCCATATTTTTGTTTTTGTGAAGTACATCATGATGAGTGCACTTATTTCTGGCGCATTCTGTATTCAGATAATTGAGTTGTGTCTACTGGTGTGCTGTAGTCATCTGGAATGCGTGTTAGGAACGTACAGACCTACAACTTCATGTATCAGGAATGTACCTGGGTTTTGTTAACCATTTTGCTGTCATTTCCCTGCGTGGCGATTGCCAGCTTCATTAAACTCACATAATCATATACATTTTTAGCAAATAAAATGTTCATTTCACCCAAAAAAGTTGGCCGAATTTTACCACCTTCACAGTGTTCAAGTTAAACTATTGAAGTCCTCGAATTTTATGAACACAACACATTAAAATACAATGAAATCGTAAAGATTTGAGATTTTCACAGCAGTGACTATGAAGAATACCGTCTTCTGGGATGTGATGCCGTGTAGATTTATCTGAACAGACGTTTCGGAGGAACGTATCGCCTCCATCTTCAGGGTAGAAAAACTGTGAGTGAGGAACCAGCGTAAACAGATGGCTGCAGTCTGAAGATGGAGGCGACACCTTCCTCCGAAATGTCGGTTCACACAAGATCTACACAGCGCCACATCCCAGAAGACGGCATTCTGCAATGAAGTCCTTCATTTTGAGCAATGTTGGAGATACGGTTGTTAAATATATCAGAATTTATATTTGCATCAAATAGTTTCATTAATTTTATTGTGAATGAAAGATATAGGGTAATAACGTCTTCGATATTCTAAGCATCACGTACTCCCAGGATTTTAATCATACTATAATCCTTTCCATTTCAGTGTGTAGTAAATCATATAGACGCAGAGCCACAATTAACGTCGAAATTTTGCGAGACGGTACAAGTTTCTTTTCACCTTTTCAAGCCTAATCGGTCGGTCGGTTAAATTGCTGCTGGTTTCGCCAGCACAGTCATTCCTGACTTCATTCTCCACGAGATCGATGACTAAGATTTGTATTCTCTCCTACACATGTGTTTCGAAATGGCGCCTCCTCTTCGACGAAGGGGGGGGGGGGGGCGNGATGAATGGGGGGGGGGTCGGCCTTTCTGTCTAGGCGCTACGTTTGTTGCACCGTAATTTCGGCACGAGTATATCCGCACTGCCACGGCGCCCAGTCCGTTATGGACTCTGTGTGTCACTGCATTATAAAAGTAACATTTATACAAGGTATACAGAGGTTTCCTGTCAATGCAGGCTTGTCCAGCAGTTTATGCCTTAACTTATGTAATTACTCTGAAACTGCGCTTATTCAGCTGAGCGGTCGTAGGCCTGATGCCGCCAAGTTTAAGCCTCTCCATCTAGATTATATATTCAGATTCAGTTCGTACCTCGCAGGAAACACATTACGTCTCCGTTACAAAGCCCAACCGGTTAATGCTGTTTAGGGAAATAATTGCTGTTTGTTGTGAGAACCATACGGAACACATAAATACACTGTGTGGGCAGAATGCAGTATATATAAATTCAGTTCGTACCTCACAGGAAACACATTACGTCTCAACTGCAAAGCCCAACCGGTTAATGTTGTTTAAGGAAATAATCGCTCTTTGTTGTGAGAATCAAATTGAACACAAATGCAGTATCTGAAAAAAGATGTAGCACTCATTTTAATGTTAGAGCAGGTGGTGCACATAGTAACCACTGAAATTTAGAGGGTTACGCGGAATTTTTGTGAATACGTGCCATATTTTGGACTTTTCATTTGAACGCCGCCTTAGTAAACAGCACTGCAGCCCCGTGCGCTGTGTGACAGTCTGCACTTGTGAAGGAGAGCGCCCATAAGAAGCCCTTCAGCAAATTTGAGGACGCGTGCGGGATACAAAGGCGTCGGGGCTAATCCCGGGCTGATCTGCTTTACATTGTCTTTCCGACGGCTTTAGGTGCCTAAGCTCTTCTCTTGTGTTTTTTTTAATGCTAGTGGGGTGGGGCTAAGTTCCTTGTACTGCGGCCACTTCTGGCCTATTGTACGTACCAGCCCCAGATGATAGGTGAGGGTGATTGTGGAGCAATTGGTGGAATGAACATTGGCAGGGGAAACCGAAGTACTCGGAGAAAAGCTACCCCAGCGCCATTTTGTCCACCACAAATCCCACTTGACTATACCAGGGATCGAAACCGGACCGCCGCGGTGGGAAGCCAGCGACAAACCGCTTGAGCTATGGCGTGGCCCTTCTCTTGTGTTTAGCCTGAGGTTCTGAAGGCGTGTATGTGAACAGTATCATCTTCTGATAAAAGAGTCCTGCTTGTCTTGTTCTTGCTAGTTACTTATTTGGCTTCCTCTTCCAGCTTGAAGATTGAGACAGTACGTTCAATCGAAACGTCGGTGGGCTTCTGTAAGACTGCGGGCCGTCGTATTCCAACAGACTCTTCTTCGTCACCGCTGCAAGAATTTTAAATCCAACAAGAAGATTACTGCCTTATGAGACGTGACACCACATTGTCTGGTGGATCATTATTAACGTTTTTGAGGAATCCGCTGCTCCCATCTTCAGGGTAGGAGAGTAAACTGTGCGGAAAACCGAGAGTGCGGACGTATCTGTTGATCGATAACTTTCAAGCGAAGTACGTGGGGGTCTCAACGTAAAAGAGGGTACATTTTCAAATTAAATTTTGCAGTCATGTGGATTCTGTGACCATCGTAAATCATCCCACAGTAAAACTCTTCCTTGCATCCTTTTGCCTGATCTTCGTAACATCTTCTGTCCTTCGGTTTATATATTGACAAAGCTTCTGTTCTTTACATATGTTTTAGTCGTTTGCTTTGATAGTTCTTTCATCGCCGTATTGCTACCTCTATTCTCTGTTCTTCTCCGATACCTCAATTTCGTTTTATGATCCGTCGTTAAAGTATCCGTTGACTGCTCTAAGGAAACTCATTTCTTCTCGTTTATCCTTTCGTTAAGACCCGACATTCGGACCCGTAATAAAATACGCTTATGGTAGTGATTTCAAAGAACTGTAAGGAGGTATTAAGTAATATTAGTTTTGTATCCTGAAGCTGGAGGCGGTATGTTCCTCCGAAACTTTGGTGTCCACTTGCAATATCATATTCTAGAAGACAGGAGTATATATAGATTCACGCTGATCTGTTCTTAACATTAAACTCAAGCTGTAGAGGCAAAAGCTTGCAGCATTACACGTGCTGCGTGTTGTGTAGCATTATGGTGTCGCATGGTTATTAGCAGGGCCCGGATTTTGATGACATATCATCTTTTTTTCCTTGTATCCTATGCGATGCTCTTAAATATATAAATCTCGGATATGAGCTGCTGGTTGCAGAAATGTAAATTTTATAGGTAATTTTTTTTTGTCATTTTTTGACATTTTTGGGTTTAAGGTCTTTGGGGGGTAATTTTTTGGTAAATTTTTGGACTTTTAAGGGTATTTCTTGTCACTTTTGGCCATTTTAGGGAATTTTTCTTCATATGTTTTCTGAAATGTGAATAACATGGAAGCGAAATGTTCTTTCTTTTCTCCTTTAGGTAATTTTTCTGGATTTTTTCGGTCTTTTATAGGTCATTTTTTTAATATTTTCAGGTCATCAAAATCCGTGCCCTGCATATTACATTTTTGGGTCATATTTTAGGTAATTTTTCTGGATTCTTCGGTCATTTTTTTAAATATTTTCAGGTCATCAAAATCCGGGCCCTGGTTATTAGTAAGGCACAGTATATCACTGTGGTCGCGGTGCAAGGGCCAAGATGGCCCATCCCTTATGCATTCACTCATGGATATTAGTTCTGTGAGTACCATATAGTTATCTCTGTATATTAAACCGCATATCGTTACGTATCGGTGAAATAACACTGCACATAGATCGCTTTATGCATTATACCATATTTGATATAGAAATCATCACGCGGAGTGGACGCAAGGAATAAATAGGCCCACCCCGTAATCTCAGACCTCAAGAATTCACGTTATGTTATGGTACATGTCAAAATATGGGCTCCGGAATGCAATCAGTGGGCTATACACAAGGGCAGAATAACGTTGAATGCAGTGACAGGTGACATGAGTTTGAAAAGAGGAGGGCTAATTGGTTTTCCAGAATGCGACCTCACTGTTTGGCAGAAGCACACAAAATTGCATGAATATTTTGGTGTGCTTCTGATTGATCAGTGGGGCAGAGCCCCGGCCCCTCCACTCCACGATGAGAGTATTCATTAGCGGTCATTGTGACTTTACAGCTATTGTGTTTCTGGACATTATCCATAGCCCGGTTTTTATTTAAAACACACAACGTTTCGGAAACTGGTTTTTGTTTCCGTCTTCAGGTGGAACCTACTCAGTTAGGCCAAATCGAAAGGGCTAGTCCCTATCTCCGGACACGTGTATACGAGCCAAGCACAACACAAACCATGTGCTCTGTTAGGAGGTAAAAGGTGAAGGTGTGTGGAGAGATATGAGTGCGAACCGTACACTGAGAAACAGCTCCCGCGCAGGTTGGTGCAGCGGTAAGCCTGGAGAGGCTCTGTTCGAATTTATGAAGGGGCATCGGCCCTCGTGACTGAGGTTTTCTTGGCTTCCTTGGTACCTCCAAGTCACAAAGAAATATACACTGATTATTTCTCTAAACAGCATTAACTAACTGATGTTTAGAATGGAAACGCAATGTGGTTTCTGTGAGGTAGAACTGCGTTTTTAATATAGTTGAACCTCAGACTTCGAAGTGGCATAGGAACAACGTGTATGTTTTTCCTGGGCTGGGCTGAGTGTATTGCATGTTCCAGTAGTTCCTGCGCAATTTCAACAAATATCTCCAACTTTCGTCCCCGTTTCCAGGTATGCCAGAAGCGGGGTGCTAGCTGCCTAGCTCTAGAGGGCCATTAATACGTAATAGCAGTTTGTGTTCCGTGGTACTGTTAACTTAACGGCAGGCGACCTGCGCCCCGTGCATAATTCAGCGCCTCGACGCGGCCCAGCGAGTAAGAGGAACAGAACGCAATATTGAGACACGATTGTCCTGACATCGGGGAGTCCTTGCTTGCGTCCTAACTGCAGCCTGCTCCAATCCTGCCGCTGCTGAAAACAGAATTATTCGCTGTGTTGCCATCTCGTCCCTAACAGGTTGTGAGCATACGATAGAACTTGATATGCGTTGAGCACGATCATGTCACTTCAAAGAGACGCTGTAGAGAGAACGGTTCTTTTTGTTCGGTTCATTTCCGACGCTGTCAGTTGCGACGCGATATAGCGCCGAATGGTAGGATGAGAGATGAATGATGTATTGGAAAGGATTTGGAAGGAAGCCATCGGAATTTGCCTGTAGCGACTGAGAAATACCACGAAGATTCTCATTCGAGACAGCCCGTCTCGAGCCAAGATTCGAATCGAGCTCTTGAATACGGGTTCAGACCGTCACTTGCGCACCAGTCCGTTCGATTAAACATCTCTTATTTGTCTATAATTTATATAAACTATCGAGAATATTCTTCTGAGAACTCAACAGGAAAATCTGACATTTCCCATATCCGACTGCGGTTTCAACTTCGCTTACATATTATAGGTCTTGAGGCGCACTTCGAAGTCGGGACTTTACTGAGTAGGCATCATGCCATGAACTCGAAAATTTCTGGACACACAACTGGATATAATGATAATAATAATAATTTTTGAGCAAAGATCACCACTGTGGTAATAATCAATGACGCTCCAGTTTCTTCTTGATATATCCTCGTCCTATTATAATTAAATTAGGTTAGTTTAATATTTTGTTTCCATGGAGATGACGTAACGACAAAGTGACATTGTCCTGATCAGACTAATTATATTGTCACATAGTATGTGTGCCTGTAGACGGGGTTTGGATTAGTGAATATATTTATTCACCGGTCATAGGTCGAAATTAGAGACAACTATAACATTATCGCCATTTCCAAACTTTACAGTTCACTAGAGCACACAGCCTAGTGTTTTCAGTCTGTTACTAGACGTTTCCCGGTAACGGCTCCAACATTCGCTATTCCTCTGCCTCCGACTCAAGTTCTCTCTTAACAGACTCCTATACATAACTGAACTAAACTCGAACTTTGTCCCGTTTAAAGCACAATAGATCACTGTAGGTCGCGGTGCAAGGGCCAAGAAGGCCCACCCCTCGTACATTGTCCCGCTTATAGCCTCTCGGCACGGACCACGTAGAAAACGCAACTGTTCCATTTATGTAGTCCAACTATTAATATATGTATATAAATGATTTCGATTTTGTATAGAAAACGCCTGACTTACGGTAATGTTTGTGTTAGTAACATTACACACAGCCTGTTCGTATTGGCACAAGGAGCTGGGAGCACGGGTTTTGTTCCAACATTTTGAAATGACGTCAGCACAGTTCACTGCTCTCTGTCTCATATTCCATGTTCTCTCTGACGCTAATTATGCTCATAATGTGAACTAAACATCCGTCATTGAAGTAGGGTGAAGCTTGAGGGCCTGTAATTAATCGGATGAGTTTTAATTTCAAGTCATCTCGTTTGGTGAAATTTTTTGCAACCCATTTCCCTTTGTATAAAACCACGCAGCAGGCTGTAAAATACTAAGGTAAACGTTATTTGAGAATGTTGAAGGTTCAAAGTCGTATTGTTAAAAATAACATTGGAGCACGTTATCTGAAACCACACCAAAATATTTACAACAATATTATGGGCCTCTGTTCAGTTTATACACTTCAAATTGTAAATAAGTCCATACATTCTTACAGACATGGGGCAGGTTTCTTTGAGACTGAAATTGATCTAAATAATACAGTTCGTACCTCAGAGGAACCACGTTACGTGTCCACTACAAAGCCCAACCGGTTAATGCTGTTTAGGGAAATAATCGCTGTTTATTGTGAGAATCACACGGAACACATAAATACGTTCTGCCAATCACGAGAGAGGGAGAGAGAGAGAGAGAGAGAAGAAGTAGAAGAAGAAGTGGTGATCATAGTGAGAGACACTACATTGGGGGGGAAGAAACTATATCTCCGATTTTGAAGGTTCCCAGGGAGTGCCCGCTTGTCCTTCTGGTAAAGATAGAGCATATGATCGGATTTTTGTTTGTTTGTTTTTGCTAACGTTGGGAGGGCTATATTAAGGCAAAATTTTGATGTTAACAATGGGAGGGCTGCATGTGAGGCATGCAGTGCAACGTGGAATTGGGTACCAACTCAGCATTTGCCCTAGTACCGAGGAAAACCACAAAAAATACGTTCTGTGGGCAGAATGCAGTATATATAAATCCAGTCCGTATCTCACAGGAAACACATTACGTCTCCGTTACAAAGCCCAACCGGTTAATGCTGTTTAGGGAAATAATCGCTGTTTATTGTGAGAACCATATGAATTACATAACGACACTCTGTTGTCAAAGTGAAGTGTTTATGAATGTTAAGAAGTAGGCTGGATAGCTCAGTCAGTATAGTAACAGGTTGGGCGACCAAGAAATCGGGGTGCAATTCTCGGCATGGACGAACGCATTTCATCTCCTTCACAGCGTCCAGCGTCCTATACAATGGGTAACAGAGTACTTTTCCTTTGGGGCAAAGTGGCCGGGGCATGAAGCTGACCATTCACTTCAATATAATACTGTGACTAAGAATATGCTGGACTTTATTTCCACTCCACCGCACGTTTTCATGACGTGCTCTTTAATTAATTATGCACAGGCATAACTTTATGATAGATGAATACTCCTTATAGATGGCAAAACCATACAGCCTCTTCCTTATCCGAATGAATGAAAATCAGTGCAAATGCTTAATTGTAAGTGCCTAATCATTCACATTTATAGTTACTCTGTAAGGATGAGGTCCCAGCATAACGGCGGAGAATATGATAATGTGCTGCCTGGTTAGGGCTATCGCATTCTAATGGGAGAGGGGCTGTAGATGAATATAGAGCAATGGCGGAGTAGTGATCAGCAGGCAAAGCTTAAAAACTGGCAGATAAGCTTGATCCAGTACCAATTCTGCAACAACGAGTTTTACGTGAATTCACGCGGGATTCAACACGAGGCTCCACGGTGAGAAGCCAGAACCCTAACCGCCTGAGCTGTGGCACCGTCTGATGATCTCTTAACATAATACACACATACGAGTATATAGAATTCTGATCTATGACTGTTTTCATAGCTGTATTTCTGCGTAATGTTAATTACAGTGCGAAGATGAGATATGCAGAGCGCCCTTCTGCACGGATGCACCGAGTTCTTATTAGCGGGACAGTTGATGAATGCCCAGCGACAAATGGGAGGGACTCTGTGTGGACTCTTTAGGAACAAACCGAAAGGGACAAGCTTAAAATATTAACAAATGTGCAACAGGACGTATACAATAACGGTTCTGGCCTGATATTATTTCAGCATTTTCAGTTTGTGGATTTCAGACTGTGGTACAGCACAAAATAAAACAGAGCCTTGCGCATACAATCTGATAGGATATGCCGCAGTGTAGTTCGCAGACCCACGTTTCGAAGGAATATTTAGCCTCTATCTTCAGGGTCCAATCTCCTTTTCGTGTGTTTTTATTGCTAGTGGAGTGGGACTAAGTCCCTTGTACTGCGGCCACTTCTGGCCTGTTGTGCCAGCCCCGGGTGATAGGTGAGGGTGATTGTGGAGCAATTAGTGGAATGGAGACTGGCAAAGAAAACCGAAGTACTCGGAGAAAACCTTCCCCAACGCCACTTTGTCCACCACAAATCCCACTTGAACAGACCCGGGATCGAACCCGGGCCGCCGCGATGGGAAGCCAGCGACTAGCCGCTTGAGCTATGGCGCGGCCTTTTTTCATGTGTTACTCTCTTCTTATATGGCGAACAGGAGTGGAAATTGGAAATGTGAGCTGCTGGTTCAGTTTGTCGCCTGCTTGTGTCGGTTACTTGCTTGGATTGCTCTTCGACCCTGAAGATGAAAGTGATATTTTCCCAGAAACGTCGCGCTCTCTCCCAAGTACACAGCGTTACAACATAGGAGACAATACTCGTAATTCTAAAGCTGTACCTTTCTTTAAACGTCTCTAAGACCGAAAGGTTTACGGAAAACCTGTGTTAAACACAAAGTGCGTGTTCTTTTTTCTCTACAACTTTTGTGCGATGCTATTGGTCGCTTCGATAAACATTGCATGAGTTAAGCTCGAGATAAGCACAGAAATACGTGTATGTTTCATGTGAAATGTTCGCTTTTATTGTCCGATATTAACCGAATTTGGAAGGTATCAAAACATTTTAGTAAAAGCCTCGAATTATTTAAAGCAATATTGTATTTAAGCCAAATTCTACCATGTTTCTCACCCAGAACAGATACCAAATTTTCAGTATTCATTCTACTTCGTTGGTGTCTTCACCTTATCGTGGTGAGGAGGTTTGAGTATGCCAAGGACCCTGAGAGCTATACCAGCGGTAGCGTGGCTAATGGCAGGGCCTCCCTTGCTGGACAGGTCAAAGGGTAGGCATCAGACGAAGAGAGAGACCAAAAACCAAAAACTGATGCCGGAAGCAGCGTCATCAGCAGCGACTTGAAGCACAGAAAAAATGNCGCCACGATCGTGTATAAGCTTTCTCATCGTCATCAGTAATCTGTCAAGACGACAGGTCCACAGTCTCTTTCAAAACAATTCCTCCACTTAATGCGATCTAGAGCTTTCTCCTTCAAATGACAGTATCCTCTTCTGTCCCCAAGGTCATCCAGCATCTTCTTACGTCTTCTTCCTCGTCTTCTTGTCACTTCTATCCGCCCATCTATCTTTCCTTCGATAGCTTCTTTTAGAAGGCAGTTTCTGCGTAAAACATGACCAATCCAATTAGCCTTCCGTTTTCTTATTTCATGTAGGATATTCCTCTGCTCACTGACTCTAATTAACACTTCTTCATTTCTCACATAATCGGTCCAACTGATCTTCTCCATTCTTCTCCAACACCACATTTCGAAACTTTCCAGATGTTTCTGATCTACTGCCCTAAGTGTCCATGTTTCAGCCCCATACAGAGCTATGCTCCAAATGTAGCATTTCACTAGTTTCTTTCTCAAATTTAAGTCCAATTTGCTGGCAAAAGATTCTTCTTCTTGCTAAATGCAGCTTTTGCCATGGCAATCCTGGATATAAACTTTCTATGCACTTTTTATTCTACAACATGTTTCGGCTCTTTATGGCCATCATCAGGTAGAATATTTACACTTTTTCCTTTTCTGCTGTTTTCCATTACGTTTCATACTAGAAAACATATTCTCTCTCTCTGTCTCTAGTTCCGTTATACTCAAATTAGAATTCTCATAGAAATCTGCTCGCATATTGCAGTCTTAAGGCATAGCAGTGAATTCATTCGAGTAGCTACGTAAGATCCTGGTCCTTAACCTGTTGCATGTTACAAACGAGATAAATAGTCACGAGCTCTTGTGCTCTGGCTGGCTTTGGTATACAGAAATAAGCTTCCCCTACTGTCTTTCGAGGGTTCAGAGCACCCCTGAAGCACTGGAAATTTGGAGTTACTATGGAAACATGCAAATAGAATATTTAACAAAGTATTGATTATCGAAACAGGCGATTATCGAGTATAAAGAGTCCACAAAATGGCGAGGAAAGAATAATGCGATTGTATGCAAATAAAATGAACTCCGGACGTTGAAGTGCGTCTGCCATAATGTGTGTTTAATTGAAATGGAACACGGGTCAGCAGTACTGCGTCATATAGAGACACACAGTGACCAGCTGTCACCCCTGTCAGGCTTAGAACAAATGTAATTTCATATGTAGTGTGTCATCAAGCTTTGAGCATTCGGCCACATATACTTTCCAACAGTGAGTGAATATGGTGAAATACATGACTGAGGTTAACTACATTTTGTGTAATAAAGTTAAAATGCATGTACTGCCTAGTTCGGTTCCGCAAACGCGTGAATTGATGTGTGGAGTATTCAGGCCAAAAGTTTATATTTTGTCATGTGAAGGGCTTGTGCAAGAACCAGTCAAACGCCAATTGTTTTTTTAATCTAAAATCGGGTTATGTGTATTTTCACGTTCAGATAAATTCGCCCCGTTATGTGGGGCAAGAACGAATTAAGTGTACCCAACTCATGCTCAATATTTCATTCCAGAAATTTCAGTTTATAAACTTGAAGCATACATTTTTTAAACATTTTTCTCTCTCTGCTGAAACATTTTATTTCCTGTGCGTAAGTGGTTCTTGAACGAAGCCCTTCGTATCGGAACAGGTATTTGGCGAGCAGTCCACAAAACATGTCATGTGGCGGTGATGATATAAACACTGTATACGCTTTCAAGCCTCAAATTCATGTAAATTACATTTAAAAATTCAGATCGAACCTCACTGGAAACACATTACGTTTCCTCTACAAAGCCCAACCTGTTAATGTTGTTTAGGGAAACAGTCGCTGTTTATTGCGAGAACCATACGGAACATACAAATACACTGTATGGGTAGAATGCAGCATATATAAATTCAGTCCGTACCTCACAGGAAACACGTTACGTCTCCGCTACAAACTAAACCGGTTAATGTTGTTTAGGGAAATAATGACTGTTTATTATGAGAACCATACGGAACACATAAATACACTGTGTGGGCAGAATGCGGAATTTTTTAACGTGAAATCAGGAGGTACACATACTTACCACTGTATTTCAAACAGTTAAGTTCCTAGGATTGTGTATGATAGGTATTGCAGTCCATTCAATATAATTTGAGATTCTAAAGTATTGCGCTACCTGGTCTGTCACCGGGAAGGAAAATCACAGATTGTGTGAGAACAGGACACTGAGGAGAATATTTGGAACCTAACAGGGAGGAGGTGGACGGAGAGTGGGGAGAATTGCATGAGCTTCATCATCTGTTCTGCCCAGCAAATATTACTGGAGCGAACAAATTAGGGAAGGTGAGATGGGAGTGGCATGTAACATGCATAGGATAGATAAGAAATATAGTAAAACTTGGTTATAGCAACATCGGTTTCTGCGACACCTTGTCTATTGCGTCAAATATTCAATGGTACGAACTAATTCCTCATAAAGCAACTGTTTTTATACCTTGCTTAGGACGACATGCACAAATGCATCAACCTCGTATGTAACGTCATTTTCATTCCTGAATTTCTCTGATATGGACATTGAACGTAATTTAGAAAGTGTGTATTGGGCAAGTAACAGGAAACAGATGAAGATAACTGATTACTGTACTCCTATCTAGGTACAGTAAGGCACAACAATTAATTTGGTGAGTAGAGCTACCTTTAATATACAGTATTAGTGCGGTGTGTTTTGTCAGTGAAAAGCGCTCTAATATGTCTTTGATATTACACATTTGGGCAATTCCAAGTAAATGTTACGTTAGTCTGTACTTAACTACGTATTTCACTAAAAAATGCAACATTTTAACTCGGTTTTTGGTAGATTTTTACGTGACTAACATAAGGCTACTGTGGAAGTGCCCATTTCGGTTACAACGACATTCGTTTATAACGACACTATTTTTAGGTCCCTTTGATGACGTTATAACCAAGTTCTACTGTATATACAGCATTTTAGCCAGAAAAGTAAGGGGAAGACACCACTAGGGAGATGAAGACATGAATGGAAGGATAATGTTAAAAATAAATGTTCCAGTTGCTGTGAACAACACCTGCCTACGGCTGTACCTCGTTGTCTCCAAGTCACTTGAAGTTCCTTATTTATTGACACTTTCAGTATCGAGGTTAGAGAGCGTCGAATGGTGGTGGTACGGTTAATAGACGCGGAGGGAGCAGTTGTTGCAATGAGAATATAGGAATGTAACATTTTTAAGGACGAAGAGATAGCCGAAGTTGAGCATGCTCAGTAGCCTCGGTGTTCGAGGACAGAATTTGTTCTTCGCGTTAGGTTGTGTTTACAATTGTTTTAGACAAGGGCAGCAAAATTTTTATTTCCTCATTAATTTCGTGTTGCATAATTTTGAAGAGTTAATTTGGGAAAGTAATTTTGGGCACCTCCGCAATATGGTGAATTTAACTCAGGAGGGCTCGTATCTCATTCCTTCTGTTTCGTGCTTCATACCCCGTACCCCTACCAGTATGTACGGTAGCCACGGCTGTTGAAGCGATGAGCAAATGTGATAGAGTTCTTGGATACAGTTGGAATCCTCATTCACAGTCTTTCTTTTATCGGTTACCTGAGCAAATTTTATTTTTTTAATTTGAGTGTTATTCTTTCTTTCAAGTTTCAGCTACTCCGTACTGTGTTGCTGAAGAGAATAGCAACCATATCCCGGGCGAAGAACGGGTACTCCTGCCTGTATTCTTAAGTGGAACGAATCCTTTATCAGATAAATTTAAGTATATCGGTTTGAGTACTCATAAAATAGACATCCTTCACAATGGAGCTAAATGCATGAAGAGGCTGTCAGCAATAGACAAATACTGTGTGCTGCGACACGCCCAACCGGACGTTGATGCTGTCACACGCTGTAACGGATAATCAGAGCTGATGGTGTGTTGTGGCGAGGCCCCCCAGAGGACTGGAACAACTCTCTGTGGCATGATATCCAGAACCAAAACATGCATAATGTCAATTTACTGACGTGTCCTACTGTAATTTTAGGCAGACATTGGAAATGTGGATTTGAAATGAAGCAGTTTCAGTTGACAGATATGTCGAATTATAGCTCAGGATTATCGTCAGTAGCAGCAGCTACACGGTTTGGATCCTATTGGTCCATTCCGGCTCCTAAATCTGTTCCAACTTCCTCTTCATTGGTATTCATCTCGTGTCTCATTGTCAAGCATGTTTAGATAGCCAATATTCTCTGCAAACGTTGCAACCAGTAAATTCTGTAATATCGTTTTGTCTGAGCTGAACACATTATTCTTCCCCGGTTTCTATATTGCACTGATGGTACGTCGCTACATCAACCTGTTCAGTCAAGAAATTTCGTCTCTGCTATGTATGAGGATTCAAATAAAATTCTTAGTTCCATCCGGAGAATTAATTGTAAAATTCATCAGATTGTTACACGATATGGGTCCATGTGTCACGCATTTAGAACACTAAAAACTAAAAAAAATCTAAACTCAGTGGCTTGTAGTCCGCAAGCGAACTATACCGACCGAGCGAACTCCCTTGTCGGCGAGTTTAGTGCCAACTTTAGAACACTGTTAACAGAAATTAATATTAAGAACAAAATATCGCCATAACGACATGAAGTTTTCACTGTCGTACGCTTTGAGTTCAGTTTGATAATGACATTCGTTTTTGTTAAGTAGAAGGACTTGGGTAAAAGTCAAAGCTATCCTTGTAATAAGCCGTAGAGGCCCATAGGCTTGAGAGACATGGAGGCTCCTACACTTTTCTAGAAAATCAACTCACAGATGGCAGTGAAGTTGTCAGCCTTACTCGCCGGCCGAGCCGCCCTTTGCCCACAGGAAGATTCCTTGTACTCATTTCTGTTAGAAGCTGAGTCGACCCCAGGGTCATAGTGCCGCTGGAAGGAATAGGTCAATTGACAAATCCACTGACGTCATCGGGATTCTAACCCGTGAACTCCAGCTTGTTGCATAGTTCGCCAGGACTTCGGTGCAGTTAGATGAAATCACATTTACTTTCAGTCCGATGTATTCGATTGGCCGTTTAAAATTGCCGCTTTTGGGCCCCACACAGTGTCTTGTTCAGCGCACTGTTGAAGAAAGGGGGGGGGGACACCAAATCTTGGTGGGCTGCAAGGCGCGAGTGGAGCTGAGGCATTTGGGAGATGGCTCTCCGTTAAGGGTGAACATTACTTCTGCTCACGTGATGCAGTTCATAGAAGAATTTTGCCTAGGCTTGGGGACGTTCCAGGTAACCGCATTTTATGGTACTGCGGTAAGAGTGACGCCACTGGAGAAGGGGCTGTTGATCACGTTTTCAGTTGCGTTGAAAAATAAACTAATAGGTAAACATGATGAACTTAGAAAACCATGCGTACACTCTGTATGTACAGCATATTCATAAGTGGCGAAGCATTCACTGCAGGCTAGTGAAGGCGGGTTGCTGTATACTGGGATGTGACGCCGTGTAGTCTGTATAGGGGGCACAAAGTTTCGGGCTACCCCCACTTTCAGGGTTTCTCTGAAATACTTACATATTGTGACATGTAGATCCAGTGCCAAGTAATAGCTGTGTAAACCGGCGACAATGAAATAACCGTTGCTAGGGAACAGCTCTGTGGACATGATTCCACGGCTACGAGAGAAGAAGCAATAATGGAAATGACGTTGTCTATGTGGTCCGTATCAGGGCTACATAACGGGAACTTGCTTGATTCGGTTGAGAGTTGCAGTTGTGAGAAGTGAGAAGCTGGTAGCTGAGGCCGGGGACAGTTCGCTAACCCAGAGGAAGGGGGACTTCCACGGTTGGAAGCCGCGACCAAGCAACACCTAGTGAAGATTGAGATGTTTTTGTGATCTTAACAGTTTGTAACGTTGTGAGACTGGCTTAGTAATTTGTAGTCTCGTTCTGTAAGTGTTCAGTAATTCCAGTTACCAATCCAAACCCCGTCTGTACGAGTAGTCTCACAGTCACGCGACAATATATATGCCAGTTGAAAGGGTTAGAACGCCACTGAAGACTATCTGTGTATCTGCAGCTCGACTCCCCCCCCCAACCCCGTCGTCTTGTACTAATGAATCAATGTTTGACTCCGAGCATGATCCCCTTAGAGTGTTGCCCTCGGCTAGAGTGGGGAGGGGGGGAGAAAGATGTTTGCAAACATTTGGATTAATAATACAACAGCTCCGCTCTAATAAAAGGACAAATAAGAACATTCAATGTCAATGAAAGTCAATCGACGTTTCGGAGGAACATGTATCTTGCTTGGCTTCATTTTCGGCTCTGAAGATGGAGGCAGTATGTTCCTCCGAAACGTCGGATGACTTTTCAGCAGACTACACCAAGTTATATCCCAAAAGATAATGCTCTTCATAACCACCGCTGTGAGAACCTCAAGTACTGAATAGCAACATGACGCTGCTGGTAGTGGATCTCTTCGTGTTATAAGTGAATGTACGAGAGAGGACTAAACCTCTGGGCTCAAGCAATTAGCACTGATTCATGTTAAGGATGGGGGCAAGCGGTAGTGTAGTTGATTGAGGCACTATGCTAGAAGCCGGAAGGTCGCGGGTTAGATTCCCTATGAGGTCGCTGGACTCTTTTTAATTGAACTAATCCTTCCAGCCGCACTATTGACCTGGGGTCGACTCAGCCTCTAACAGAAATGAGTACCATGAATCTTCCTGGGGTAAAAGACAGCCTGTCGGCGCGTACGGCTGACAACCTCATCGTCATCTGTGAGCCGACTGTGTAGAAAATGTGGGAGCCTCGACGCCTCAATAACCTGTGGGCCTCCACGGCCCGTTATCTTGGATTCGACTTCCAGCCCAGACCTACTGTACTGACCGAGTTTTGTTGTTAAAGCCACGAGCATTGCCACATATTTTGTGTGAGATATAGTTAATGCATTAACACGGGACTGCTCGAATATCTGAAGGCATATGCGTGTACATGTGTACATGCGCAGTGTACTTACTTCAGAGTGTTATGGAAGGAGGGGTGGTTTATTGCGCTACGCTGTCAGTGTCTAGTCTACGTAGTGTCGGATGGTAGGAAGGCTGATTGCTGATAAACTGGAAAGGATTTGGAAGGGAACGGTAGTGACCTAAATTGAGATGCTATTCCGGAATTTGCCTGGAGGGACTGAGGAAGACCACGAAAACCCTCAGAATAGCCTGTGTCCCGGCTGAGACTCGAACTGGGAAGCTTCTGAATACAAGACTGGATTGTTAGCGCTGCGCCATGCTGCCATGTAGTAAACAATTCATGATTTATGTATATACATATATATAAACCTCCAACACAACAAATAAGTGATCAGCTCATCACCACATTTGTGTCAATCGAGTTTATTAGCTATATTAAAATTATGTGACATGTTTCGACTCACTTGGAGCCATCATCAGGCAATGCACTATTTAAAGCTATAAAATGTTGAATTTTGATTATAATTACTGTGGATCCATATGACAAAGTATGTTCTAAAATTATTTTAAATTTAATATAATTTAATTTGTATTGTTATTTGCAGAGGTCAACTCAGTTTTATACTTTGGTTGTATTAAAATAATGTCAGTCTTCGTAGAATTGGTATAGTTCGCTTGCGGACTCAAATCACGGAGTTTTTGTTTTCGTAGAATTGGTACGTATAATTATGTTAGATACGATTTTTAAGTATGGATTTTTTTAGTGCGTGTTAATCTCCTTTTATATTGTCGAAACAATGCGCTACCGTATATATAAGTATTAAGTAACCTATGTTGAATTATTCTTAGTTAATATATTGTTCCCTGATACTGTTATGATGTTTTCTAGTCTTCGCTACCTTGTCTTACACATTATATCTCGTTTATCCATGAATTATATGTTTGACGGGTTGATTCGTTTTTAAGTTTTCTATTCTAGTGTTGTGTGCAGCACTGTTCCTTGTTCCCCTGTTTAGCTTTGCTGTCCGTGCCATACGGATTGAGGCATTTGAAAGGAAGCAGACGCTGTATACTCATCTCAGAGCCGCTTATTTGGTTTCATAGTTTATAATTTGTATCATGAGCTAATTGTGACTTGTATCTAGAATTAATTTGCATTTATGTACGGTCTCTGCAATACGTATGCTGGAATGTGTTGGCCCCTGAGAAGGAGAAGAAGAAGAAGAAGAAGAAGTGGGGGGGGGTAGTGAGAGACACTACATTGGGAGGGGGGGTAAGAAACTATATCTCCGATTCTGAAGGTTCCCAGGCAGTGCCCGCTTGTCCCTCTGGCATAGGTAGGGCATATAATCGGATTTTTTTGTATATATTTTCTTGACGCTGTAAGGGATGCATTATAGTAATTTTTTTTTTGCTAACGTTGGGAGGCCTGTATTAGGGCGAAATTTTGATGTTAACAATGGGAGGACTTTATTTTATTTTATTTTGAGGACTTTATTTGGCCCCTATGAAGTCTAAAAGTGTATCTGTATTCAGTTTGTACCTCACAGGAAACACATTGTGTCTCCACTACAAAGCCGAACCGGTTAATGCTGTTTAGGCAAATAATCGGTGTTTGTTGTGAGAATAATACGGAACACTTAAGTACACTGTGTGGGTATAATGCAGAGTTTACATGTGTTAAATAAAGTGGTACGTATAGTAACCATTGGATTTAAAGGGTTAAAAAAGACTGGCCAATTAATGCTGTTTACGGGTATAATCTGTTTTTTTTTTTTAATTTTAAGCCGGTGGTGCATACAGATATCGCTACGCCTTAAATGGTTTAAAATGTGAGAAATTATGGCACAGGCCTCATGTAACGGTGAATGTGGTCACGAGAAGGGCGATGCATTTGTGTTCACTTCCGCCTGCCGCACTGAGTCCGAGCTGTGTTCAGACATTCACTGCATCGTGTAACATTTGTGATTTCCGTTTCAGTGCCTGTGTCTCAGCGAGGCAGAGATTTTCAAGAACTCCCCGTGAAATATGCACAACATTTATACGAGTTTACGTATAAACACGTCTCTGTGTTTCTAGTAATCTGGCCCATTTTTGCCGACAAAAAGCTTTCCTTTGTAAATGTAATCAGTTTTCACCTCGCCTGCAAGTTGACGGATCCACGTAACCCTCACAAATTTTCATTCTTTTGCCAACCTAATTAGTTTAGTTTTATCTTTTCCATTATTTCCCAGCGTCCTAACATCATGTCAGAATGACATCAATGGCGCAGTCCCGTGTAAACTTCTTCGTCTTCTTGCAGGTTTATAAAAAGTCATCTCGTACAGGGATATCCATTCCTCCCTCTGTTTCTCCCCCATCTGTATCCAATTATATTCCGCTGCTCAGCAACCGTACACGTTTCAAAACGATCATTACGTGAGGGTAAGGCGGTAAATCAAAGAAAATTGTTAAACGAGAACGTACATTCGTAATAAGCAAGCAGTTTCTTTATTTCAGCACAGTTTATTTAAAAACTTTTTGGCGTCGTGTTGTTCGTTCGTGACGTCAGTGCCATGTCAATTGAAGGGATTCTTGAAGGGGTATTCAATCCGTGTTATCGATGTCGAATGTCGTTATATTGCGTTAATACACTGGTTAAATAAATTTATCTTGTGGCAGCGTTCGGAGATTGGGGATCACACTAACGAGTCAGAGTTACAATCACGAAGAAATTCTCACACTTGACAGAGGTGTGAAGAGTAATGTTTGTCTCTGATTTTGATGATGAATTATCCCCTTGAAATCTGAATTTCGCATATATATATAACATTTAAACATTCGGTCCATACTTCACAGGAAACATACGTCTCCTCTACATAGCCCAACCGGTTAATGCTGTTTACGGAAATAATAATCGCTGTTTATTGCAAGAATCATATGAAACACATAAATACACTGTGTGGGTAAAATATAGAGATTGTTTACGATTAAAGCAGACGGTGAATATAAATACCAGTGCACTTTAAAATGTTGAGTCGCCGTGTACTATTCACATGGGGGCTGCAACATTGGTTATTGTACCGGGATATCACGATAATGTGATGTGACATGAGGCGAAAAGGGATTTCTCACTTCGGGTCCGATGCAGGTAACCGGCTGCCAACGGAGGAGCCAGGCGATGTGCCCCCGGTCACTGTTTCAGGCGTGTCTGCCCTCCGAAAACGACGTGTGCGTCTGTGCTAAGTTAATAAAATGAATTTGTCCCTGAGCTTAGTTAATTAAGCACGACGACTTCGGGTGTAGAGGAATAACACTCGGCACATGATGCAGCTGAATGGTCAGCTATACGCTTCGGCCGCTTTACCCCCGGGGAAAGAGCCCTGAATACCCAGTGGATAGGGGGCTGGGTGGGACCCAGAGCCGGTCTGGACACTGTCGAGTATATAAAAGTCTGTTTTCTTGCTGGGAATCGATCTGCGTTCGTCCAGCCAGTAGCCGGTCACTATATCACTATATCTGGTCTCTTGATTGTCATAAGTAACGTGATTTTTGCAGGTGTGGTCGTTTCCGTACCTTGTGTGGAGTAGTGCATCATTATCCAATCGCAATGAGCTGCTTGCTCTTCATAAACAAGTCTGTAGAGTGTCCTTAAATTCGGTCCTTACAGAATCCACTATGCGATTTCTTGACGAAGCTAAAATATTTATTGATAAAATTTTGACCGACGCACAATTTTCAGGGGAGCAGTTCAAGTTGATTGCGACGTGGCAACGCGCAGTACAGTGACGATTTCTGCGAAAATGACGCGTCGGTCGAAATTTTATGAAGGGATATTTTCGTCTTAATGTAAATCAAGGTATCGAGTGGCGAACTGTATATCACCTGTTAGAAATACTGTGAATTGGATTCATAATTAGAAATTTGTGATATACTACAAAATGGAAAAGAGAAAGAAATAAAGAGAGAAACGGATAAACGTAAAGGGAGAATGAATTAAACAAGTCATTGTTATAAAGACGTTTGTTACCGCAGTCAACAGGTCCCACGGCCCCTCGCTCTCATTCGCCAGGGTGTCTGCCACCCCAGTGGAACCTTATCACGACGTCTCACCCCATGTGAAGCTTCAGGAATTCATTGGAACATCTCGGCGAGGGTTGGCGCGGCACTGAAATTACTGTGCCGGAGTTCCGCCCCCCCATACCCGTCTCTTCTCGCAGGATGAGAAGCATATCTGTCTCTGCAGGGATCTGTTCAAAAGTGGCTGCAGAATCCCAGACTGGACTTCACTGTGACAGAAGGGGGAGGGGAGTAGTGAGAGACACTGTATAATTTAGGGACAGGGACAGACAGTTTTCCTGATGTGAAGGTTCCCAGGCAGTGCCAGCTTGCTCTTCTGACAGGGACATGTTTGCGAGAGGGTAAAGCGTTAGGAATTGAACAAGGTAAATGTGTAGGAGGTGGACTTTGTTATGAGCAGAGGTACAATGTTGAGCATAGGCTTAACTGCGTCTGATCAGAATTTTGGTATTAAGGCTAGAAATGCTGCATTAGGCTGAAAATGTTATTTAGCATTGCGCAGAGCTTGTTTAGGGAGAAATTTTTTATGTTAAATTTCAGAGGATGGGTATCAAGTGTGGAGTACAATATCGAATTTGGGTGCCAGCCTAGTATTTGGCGTAGAGCCGAGGAAAATCTCGCAAAACCCTGAGTTCACCGGTTGCAAATTGAAAGAGAGAGAAGAGAAAGAAAGTGGGGAGATAGTGAGGTACACTACGTTTGGGGGGGGGGCAAGAAATGATATCTCCGGTTTTTAAGGTTCCCAGGCAGAACCCGCTCGTCATTCTGGTAGAGATAATGCATACGATCGGAGTTTTTTAATTTTTTTATCGTATATTACGTTGGAAGTGCTGCATTGACATTGGTAGGGCTACAATAGGGCGAAATTTTGACGTTACCTTTGGGAGGACTGCATGTGGAGCATGCAGTGCAACGTCTATTTGGATACCAACACAGCATTTTCTCTAGTATGGAGGAAAAACACAGAAAATTGATCGAGTTGACCGGTCGCAGGACCTTCCGGATGAAAAACTGACTTCTAGCCAGCAGTCCGGCATTAAGTACGCGAACCCTAACGTCAGACCCTATCTGGCTCTTGGTTTGTTTGGAAAAAAGTAGCAACCAGTAGGGAATGATATTAGTTTGTCTAAATAATACACAAAAATCCAGTTCTTACCTCACAGGAAACACATTACGCATCCCCTACAAAGCTCAACCGGTTAATGCTGTTTAAGGAAATAACCGCTGTTTATTGTGAGACTCACACGGAACACATAAATACATTCTGCGGGCAGAATGTATATTTTTTGTGTGTTAAAGCAGGTGGTGCATATAGCTACCGCTCTTCTTTAAACGGTTAACAAAGAGATATAGGCCCAATAGGCCTGAAGTTGTGTCAGTTCGGATTTGAGCTTCGACTGAGATCAGCCGTCCCCAGTGTGCACTCTAAGTGCACAGTGCATATGTGATTCTGCACCTGGCCGGATGCCAATTGAAATGTCCGTCTCCAGCGCCACTCAGTGGATTTCAGCGACTGTGCCCCCCCCCCCCCCCCCCCCCCGGGGGGGGGGGGGCGCGCGGTGTGTCCGATCAGAGCCACGTTCGTNGTTGAAGTCCTGTGCTCAATAATGCAGGGATGATTTCATTCCGTTTAATTTGTCTTCTGTTTTTTTTGGGGGGGGGAATCATGACGCCCTCTGTAGCCAGAACATATAATGTCGAATTATAGGGCGATAGAGGAATGATAAAGGCAAAAAAAGGTAAAGCTATCCCTGTAACAGGTCGTGGAGACCCATAGGGCTCTCAGACGTCGAGGCTCCCACATTTTGTAGACAATCGGCTCAGACATGGCGGTGAGGTTGTCAGAGCCTTACATGTCGGCCGCCCTTTGTTCCCCAGAAATATTCCTGGTAGTTATTTCTGTTAGAGGCTGGATCGATCCCAGGGCCATAGCGCGGCTGGAAGGATTAGGGCAATTGAAAAATCCAGTAACCTCATCGAGAATGGAACCCACGACCTCCCTGCTAAATAAAGGAATTACGAATTGGAAATGATTTGGAAGGAAGATATCATGGAAAATTCGAAGTACTATCGTAGCATTTTCTTGGAGGGCCTTAGGGAAAACTCTGAAATACATCAGTGAGGGTAGCCGGAGTCACGTCCTGGTTTGTTCAGGATATTTCGAATAAAATCGGTACTGTACACGCAGCTGAAACAGAACTATGGCCCCCATCACACATATGCATTTTGAAGGAAATGCAGCTCGACATTGACCTAGTTAATGCGGATTTTAAACATTTCCTGCATTTAAGTAAGCAATACCATAGTGCAAAGTCATTATTCTAAAGCTCGCAGTTGCACATCTTGTCAAGAAATTCTCCTCCGACTTATATAACCCGAGAGCATCCTCCGTAGTCTAGGGGTAACGTTCCCACCTCATGACTCAAAGTAGGCGGGTTCAAACCCGGCGGAGGTCGTGAAATTTTTAAGGGCGGGAGGGACTTCAAGTCGTGGGTCGCGTGTCGTAGATTTACGGCACGTAAAAGGAGACCTCTGAGCAAAATTAGGTAAAAAGTTTCCCGCCTAAGTAGTTTCCAATGCCTGCGGTAGAACGGGGCTGATAGCGAGCACCAGTACCGGCAGGGTATGGAGACTGGTTGAATATCAAAGGGGGACGTACAAAAGACTATTAATCGCGGTGCATGGGAAACCCACCCCCTCCAATAATAATAATAAAAAATATATAACCCGAGGGTTGGTTACCCTGAATATTACTACCATCAGGGATGTGACGCTGTGTGACCTGGCATATCATTACTAACGTTTCGACAAATATTAACCAAATATTCGCTTTGTTAATTAAGAGGGAAGAGTTCATCTTATTCTGAATTCTTAAGTCTGTTGTAAATATGGACCCTCGTGTATTACAGAATGACAGTTCCCGTCGCCGTATTAGCTACATTCTCTGTTCTTTGCAACTAGTTTGTTAATACGATATCTAGAATCCATACTGCAGAACCTGCCTGATAAGTGTGTGCTGAATATTGTGACAGACTTCGTCATGGTTACACATGTAAACTTTGAGTGCTACTCATTCCATAAAGTTTTAATTACTGTGTACTGTGATACTGACAAGGAAAACAGCCATATCCCGGGTGAAGAACGGGTACTCCTTCTATTCATTTATATAGAGATTTTCAGGGTCGGAACCACAGTCATTCAATTTGCGATCGATAGATATTACCTTGCCCCAGTTCCTCTTCTTCAAGTTTCCAGCCCCCCCC
>NW_019739976.1:330350-351762 GCF_002891405.2 Cryptotermes secundus
CGCACACACTAAATTTGCTCTGATTTCCTTAAAGCGGTGGGAACTGAACTACTGCAGCCACAAAACTTTCGTCAGCAGAAAGAATAGTGCCCTGATTATCCCGTAGCCTGACTCGATACTGCGAGGAATACAATTCGATGTACTAACTGTCCTAAAAACGTTTCTTTTCAAATTTTAGTGCCCGAAGTTCATCCAGATTAAAAAAAAAATCAGTTCATGTCTCACAGAAAACCCAGTGCGTCTCCATACAAGAAATATGTCAAGTGAGAGTGAACATGAAGTGCAAGCACTTAGTACACTGCCTTCACAGTGCGATTGTCCTAAACCTGATCTCTCCCATCCGGAGCTGCCGTAAGCATAAGAGATAACATGCAAGGATGAATGTAGACGGGCTTTCGGATTGGATACTTGATCTATTGACAACTTATACACACGACTCGTAAGTACAAGCAGTTACAGCGCCACCGTTAATCTCCATAAAATTCACAAATCACCACAGCACACACTAAGCCTTTCCCAGCCTGCTTTGTCTTCACCACCCGTTCCCTGGCAGCGGCTTCTAACAGTGGAGATTCTTCAGCTTCACCCGGTCAAGTCCTCTCTTCACAGCATCTTATACAGAACTGACTTTCAACTATCTAGCTCCCAGGTTGGCGGCCATTTCCTAGTCTTCTCTTCACCGGCTGACTCTCAACTGACTAAGCTCTAAACCTCGTCTCGCTTATAACTTCTCGGCAAGCACCAAGTAGAAAACCGCTTCAAACAATACCCCTTTTGGTCCGCGTCGATTCGTTGATGTGGAGACATGTTTGTTTGCGATTGTCACCCAGCAACGGCCTCTGTTCATAGAGTCATCGCTTAGCAACGGGTCTACGTGTATGCATCACAATATGATGGTTTTTATGGTTAATTTTTATGAACACTATAGAAAGCTTTCTGCTGAAAGAAACTGCCACATTCAGTTCTCCGAAGTTTTATTTAAAATTCGTCTAATACGCTAACGTTTTCAAGGCACGTTTGTAATTATAGTACGTACCAAATGCATTGACGTTAGGTTTCCCTCCTTTTTGCCCACACAGTGTGTTCATGTTTTTCTTATGATTTTGCAATGGAGTCGCGGTGTGAAGGGACGTTGCGGAAGAAGATAAAATCTCTTCCTAAGCAGCGGTGTGAGAAGCTTAGATCATGTAGAGGAATTTCACGCTTCAAAGCGATAACAAACAGTGCGCCACCCTACTGCTTACTTAAAGAATCAAATTGATGAATTCTGCATGTGAAAGCGAAGAGACGTTCGCTGTTCTGTCTTTCCGAAAATCCCATAAATCTTGGTGATGGATACGCCCGTTCAGTTTGTGAGTCTGGCTGCAGCGCTCCAGTCCGCTCTGACAGAAGACACAGAGCCCGCTGAGCCTTGAATTCTATCAAGATTGTTTCCTACACATTTATACTACCTGCAGTGCTTTGGGATATAATTGCGGGTTGTATAAACACCTTTAATAGACGGTGCACTGAAAGACAGGAGAGGGACTTGGGAGGAGACGGGAGTAATTTGTAAGCTTGTCTGTAGATTAGCAGATGTACCGGTTCTTAGCCCTGGATGTGGTTGCTTTCCTTGCTGATATCACAATATGTACTGGCTAGAGCTTTCAAGAAATTGAAGTTCACCCATGAATTTAAAAAAAGGCCAATCATAGTGGCCGCGTGGTACAAGTCATGAACTGTCTTCGCTCCCTCGGACGCTGGGATCGGGGGTTCCAATCCCACTCAAGGCATGGATGTCTGTATGCGTTTATTCTGTGTATAGGTAGCGGCCTTGCGATGGGCTGATCCCCCGTCCAAGGAGTCTTACCGACTGTGTATGGGATCAAGAAACTGAAAAAGCGGCCAAAGTCCAACAAAGGGCTGTAGACATAAAGATAATAAAAAAATATTGACTATGAGAATTCGAATCGCACCCGAAGTCCTAACGTAATACTGGAAAATGGCTCTAACAACTGTGGACATCGTACATACTGGTACGGGTGCGCAATAAATTTCATAATATCTTTGGGCGTTCTCTGTTAGGTCCGTGATAGAAAACAAATTTACATCTAATTTTCAGCTGAGTGTATGGCCCAGTGGTGGACTCTTGTGATCACGGTAATGCACTTTCGGGTACCATAGGAGGCGGGGAATTTATTTACTATCTGAACGACTATCAGCTTGTCATGAAGGGCTCCGCTTCATAGAGGTCGTTGAGTTAGGTTAGAAGAATGTAACTTGCCTGAGAGAATGTGGATAATGTGTCCGGGCTGTTACAAGTGATCACGTGACATCTCTGTAGGGAATTCAATCCTGTCTCCTTTAATTATCGCCATTGTTTCGGTTTGTCATTGCCACTGACGTAGGGAGGCAAGGAACAAGACTTTGTGTTCCTCGGGGCATGTATTCATAGCATGTGGACTAGACTGAGACCGTCACTTAACACTTTGAAGTAAAATGGTAACTATATGTGCCTCTCACTTTAACATACTAAATTCTGCATTCTGCTCAAACAGTGTATTTGTGTGTTCCATACGGTTCTCACAATAAACAGCGATTATTTCCCTAAACAGCATTAACCGGTTGGGCTTTATAGCGGAGCCGTAATGTGTTTCCTGTGAGGTGCGAACTGAATTTATATATACTGCCTTGTACCCACACAGTGTATTTATGTGTTCCATATGGTTCTCACAGTAAACAGCAATTATTTCCCTAAACAGCATTAACCGGTTGGGCTTTGTAGCGGAGACGTAATGTGTTTCCTGTGAGGTACAAACTGAATCCTATATGTTATTTACGTGGAGTTCAGGCTTCAGATTTGAGATTTGACAAAAAATCTGTAGAAACACATATGTAAACGTTTTCTTAAAATAAAGCAACAGCCAGATATGGTCCAGTGTTAGGGTTCGCGTATTTAATAAGGGACTCCTGGCTAGATGTCAGCATCCGGAAGGTCCTGCGACCGGCCAACTCGAATAAGGCTTTCCGTGGTTTTCCTCAATCCTAGTGCAAATGCTGAGTTGGTACCCAAATTTTACGTTACACTGCATGCTTCACATACAGTCCTCCCAACGTTATCTGTAATTTTACTATTATGCATCCCTCCCAGCGTCATATAAAAATAATTTTAAAAAATCTGATCCTGTGCTCTACTTATACCAGGAGGACAAGCGGCCACTGCCTGGGAACCTTCAAAACCGGATATATACTTTCTTACCCCCACCCTAATGTAGTGTCTCTCAGTACCACCCCCACTTTCTCTCCCTCTCTTTTCAGGCTTCAGGCTTCAACGCTGAGATGGCTGGAAGCCTCCCGGAGCAGTCAGACCGTAAAACAGTGTTATGAGTTACCTTGGACTCGGAACAAATAATCAATGTGGTGGCGAAGACCAGCTGCAGTTTATAATTCAATCAGGCTTCGAGAAATGAATTGCTTCGTAGACATTTACATAGAGAGTGTTCAAGAGCAGTCACACGAAGCTGAGTTCTGCTGCTGTTGTATTTAGAATTTCGTCATAACATGAGCCATTTAATATTTGGCGTCCCTTTGTAATTTACGGCTCCGCGGGTGGTCAATACAGCCACGCAGCAGGAGTTCAGTTGGAAAACACGCGTTACCGGGTATGTCTAGGCAACACAGCACGCTTCTGAGTATAGCGGGTTGCCAATTAAGTGTTGAACTGGACGAGAAGAAAGTTGAAGTGTGTCCCCGTCTTGTATTTTGACTTGCTGAAGTTACAACCAATTGGGTGGAGCCTGAATGCACATTACTGTCTGCTTGAAGTACCTGGTTCGATTTTTTACAGCTTCGGCTTGTCAGCTAGCTGCATATTCTTTTGAGAAACTGAAGACGGTGAAATTGGTTCCCATTTTCAAAGCCTGACATGCATGGGAAGTTTTCATCCAAGATTGAAAGTACTCGTTCATGTCAAAATCGAGAAGTTAGGACGCGCAATTCAGGAACTAAGATTATAATCACATAGCCTACAGGATGGGACAGCCGACTTGGTTAAACACACAAGCATACATGATATAATGAATAGAACAAATAATACTGTAGCAGAACCCCAGGGTTCAACGTCGCCAATACAAAATCTTGTCACCGGATACGATCCTGAGCCAGTTTCATCCATTTTCAAAACCCACCCCTCTAAAATCCACTTTGACTTGGGCCAGTAAGCATAAGCTACTAATGTTTATGAAGAGTACAATCTTCTTGCCAGTAAGGTATTGTAGCCTGCTGTGTTATCACTAGCCGTTCTCTGACAACAGCTTCTAACACTGCAGATTCATCAGCTTCATGCGCTCAAGTCCTCTCTGGATTGCGGCTCCCTTCCAACTGTTTGTTTTCCTCACAGACTCCCGTACAGAACTGACCCGGTTGCCCCAATTATATTCCTTAGAATCCCTATGCACGGACCGAATAGAAATCATAGTTTCCAACAATAATAGCTCTATCCGTTGCAGCGGGAACGTGTTTACCGAGCCGTTACTTAGAAACGAATGTAGTTCAGAGCTGTTTGCTGGCAACGGCTCTTTCACTGGTTTTTGCTTTGAGCAAATATGCCACAATATTTACCACTTGCTTGAATATTAAAGAGGTTTGTATTTAATCCACACAAATTACTGCCCATACACTGTATTTATGTGTTCCGTACGATTCTCACAAAAAACAGTAATTATTTCCCTAAACAACATTAACCGGTTGGGCTTTTTAACGGAGACGTAATTTGTTTCTTGTGAGGCACGAACTGGCGTTGAAATTTATTTAGTAGAATTTCAGGTTTGATCTGCTATACCAAGTCTAGACTGACAGAGGTCTTGTATATATTGTACGCACATGTATACATGTACATTACAGTTACATGTAAAACTGTAAATAGTAGGTGTCTACAAGGAACCGGCCTCGTTTACAGTTGACTATGTAGAATGCCACCGTGTAAAATTGTAAATACAGATGATATGTACTACTGATTTTGGCCATGATAAATAACAGATCATTCCTTTTGTCAGAGAGGGCGCCCCACATCGACAAACCTGCAACTGTCTGACAGTAATAAAAATCTGATGTTGGGCCCCAGATGGGGCAAGACAGCAAGGCTGACTGGCCGACTGACCGTCGGTCGTAACGTGACGTTGACTTCGACTCAGGTATCAATAAAATACGGTCATGGGTCCTGTGGGACTCGGAACAAGAATCACTGTGCTGGCGAAGTCCAGCAGCAATTTTTCAGTCAGTCAGATTTTAGAGAGAGATGATGCCGTGTAGCGGAGCATATTAGTCACTAATATCAATTTCAAATCCAGTGATATTCTGAACCTACGTCAGCACCGATGACAGGTGAAGCCCGCTCCCAGTAGGACTCGTCACTGCGGAAATCGATACTCTCTTTGGGGCAGCAGTTGTAGGTTCTGTGCGCGAACCGACTGCACAGTGAACTTAATTTAAATTTGAGTACTGTTTCTTCTATTGCGATTTGAAATGAAACGCTTGTCTGACTTTCAAGTCTACATTATCTGTCGGTTTAATTGCTTGATAACGTACACTCAAGAAGAATGGGACTGCTTGGCATGCAGCAGTTGTGCGAGAAATGCATACCCCGATTTGGTCTTAAGGCCAGAAGTGAAGTGATGAAAAGTAGGATCCAGGCGTAAATAGGAGAGCATTCTATTAAAACAGATTTTATTTTAGTAGTGTAGGAAGGTGTGGACTGGAGTTATATGGAACGCAATACCAGACTTTTGTTAATAACCTCTTTATTATATCCGTCACAACACAACTGATATCAAGATCAGACCATTTTCGGCCCTGTTACATGTTTCGGCTATTGATAGCCATCATCAAGCAAACACACGATTTACACACATATACACACCACTGAACCGCAGCGCCAACAAAATTGGATACAATATTATTAAAATATATAAAAACACTTGATGTAAAAAATACAATAAATCAAGTTATATAAAACAGAAGTATGATATAAAATAAGAATAAAATTCTTTTGGTGTTTTTACATCAACGTGTCAGTCGTTGGTTTGCGATTTGTCTTTTGTTTCGTTCCCACGGACAAGTTGGAATATTCATACTTATGCGTATATAAAATTGTATATGAGGCTCGTAATGTAGATGTAGTAAAGTAAATTATAATATTAGTCAGTGCCTCATCTCACAAAGTATTGTCCGTACTGCAGGGAATGTGAACAACGACTCTAGTCCTTTACTTTACTACATCAACATTACGAGCCTCATACAGTTTTATATACGCATAAGTATGAATATTCCAACTTGTCCGTGGGAACGAAACAAAAAAGCAATTCACAAACCAACGACTGACACGTTGATGTAAAAACACCAAAAGAATTTTATTCTTATTTTATATCATACTTCTGTTTTATATAACTTGATTTATTGTATTTTTTACGTCAAGTGTTTTTATATATTTTAATAATATTGTATCTAATTTTGTTGGTGCTGCGGTTCAGTGGTGTGTATATGTGTGTAAATCATGTGTTTGCTTTATGATGGCTATAAATAGCCGAAACATGTAGCAGGGCCGAAAATGGTCTGATCTTGATATTAGTTGTGTTGTGACGGATATAATAAAGAGGTTGTATATTGTAACACAACAGGATGCATAAAATGAAAATTAAAAAATTCTGTTAATAAATTAATGATATTCGGGTTACATTAAACTTTGGGAATTTTTTTACTCAGTGAGTGAGTTACCCTTTAAAAAAGCTCTCTTCTCCTTGCGGATAATTGACGAGTTACTTCATCAGAACTTCAACACCCCATACAGAAAAACCTGTGTCAGGAGGCCACTCCATCTAGAGTTCACAGGTTCGAAAACCTTCCAGTCAAGAAGGCCAAACTGCTTTATTTCTTTCTTATATGGTTCCGAGCCTTCAGCACATGAGCAGGTAGTGCTATGGCGATCTGGATCAATTCACTTGAAATTTTATAGCGAAATTGACTATTTCTTTACGAAAGGATGGTAGACCTTCTGGGTACATAGCTCTCCTACGCCGTGAGTGTTCTCCCGTCGTTAAGTTGCCTGGGAACGGGTTCAGGTGCTGAACGCCCTCGAGCGGAATATTTTCGAACCATCAATCTATCAGACCTTCAACAAAGTTTTCTTCTCAATGTAACTTTGTTCAATGCAGTGCTTCTTTGCACTTATGTGATCCTCATTCGCCGGTGAATGCACTGACTGAAGCAGCCTCAAAATAATGACGTGTTTTGAGTTGAAAAATGATTAATATTATAACCGTAAAACGTGGTGCCATTTCATAGAAAACTTCGGTTCTTTATAATAGTAGAGTCATGTAGGAAAATGAAAGTATATGTCTACTTGCTGTTGCTTTTCTCTCTCTCTCTCGTCACATAAGTATAAATTTCTCCCGAATTCAAACCTTAAATTTGGACATTAATCTTAAATTTGAAATATTAAATTAATTTTAGTTAAGGTATGTTAAAATGGAATATCTGAGAATATATTGTCACGTGTAGGGTGGTATGCCAGACGAAAACGACGGGTTCTAGTTCGGATGACTGAATTTATTGGCACTTCAGTTACACTCTCTCTTAATTAGACCTAAACTACAGCGCTGTAGCGCATGTACATACACCTCATAATTCACTGTTGCACGCGCACACTAGTCCTCTCCTGTTAACATTTCAACACAGAAACTATAACAGTTTCACTGGATCACATGTTCCAGTATTACACATAAACGTATTCTTCAACTCGCACTTTAATCTTCACAGGTCTTTTACCAACTTCCCGTTACTGTCACTCTTACTGTTCCTTAAACACTCAAACACACTCAAATGTTCTCAAATACTCTGAAACACACTGCCTTGGTCAGTCAGAGTCAGAGTCACATTGCGACTGACGGTCAGTCAGTCAGTGAGTCTTGGTGTCGAGCCCCATTTGGGGCTCATGACCAGATATTAATTATTATCGTTTGACAGTTACGGTCTTGTTTCTGTGGGGTGCCTTCTCTGACGAGAGGACTGGTCTGTCTTCTGTATATGCTGCTGGCTCTTGCCAGCGCAGTCTTTCTCGGGTCTGAGTCCCTTGGGACTCGCGACCATATTTTACTGTCTCAGAATTGAGACTTGAGAGAGAGAGAAAGAGAAAGAAAAGAGTAAGAGAGAGACACACACACACAGACTTACGGATCATCTTCAGAGGGAACATCAATACTTATTCGGAGACCACCATCACAATAGGTGTTCTGATTACTAAATTACATACACAAATAATGCCTGGAATACACAGTGTACACAATATTCATCTTTTCACAATCACAGCAGCCTTCCTGGTATTAAAACTTTTAAAGTGTTTAAAAAATTTAGCTTGCCTGGACTTAAATATATTTAATAGACACGGACAGATAGAAATGGAAATATGCAGAAAACCCACAACGACACACATAACAATAAATAATAAATCATGCCACCCTAAAGAACAAAAATTGCCAGCATATAAAAATTGGATACACAGACTTCTTACACTACCCCTTCAGGAAAATGCTAAAAGCAAAGAAATACTATTATTAATATAACACTAAATAATGGCTATAGAAAGGAAGACATCACACATCTGTATAACAAACTTAAGCGAAAGATGGGTAACCCGGATAATAAAGACGAAAAAGAACAAGATGGGTCACTTCTACTTATACAGGAAATTACATACGAAAAGTCACAAAACTATTCAAAAACACTAACATAAAGATAGCCTTCAAAACAGCCAACACAACAGGTAAACTGATAAATGAAAAACGAGAAATAAACCCCTACGAACAAAGTGGGATATAGGAAATAACAAGCCAAAGTTGCCAAAAAGTATATATCGGCCAAACTGGTAGAAATCTAACAAGATACAAAGAACACGTGAGAAACATAAGACTAAACACGGACGAATCAGCATTTGCCCAACACATACTAAATAAACACCATCAGTACGGGCCGATGACAGTAATCATGGAAATGATTGAAAAAGCCAAAAAAAAAAAGAGGCATTATGAAAGTAAATAAATTGATAGACGAACAAGAACACACAAAAGAAAGTAATAGCCAACGTAACATGTTCGACCTCATAATACATCAGAACACGCCCAAATCAACGTCACAGACACAGGAAGTATAAATTACGCCGCCCCCACTGCCTTGGTTATTCCTAGAACCCCGTTATATAGCCTCCACACTGACCACAGAAAACAAGTCACGTGATAGTACTGTTGCAGTGTGATGTCATTGCGTCTGCGCGGAAGTCTGTTCACTGAGGCATTGCCTAGAAGTGGGTTGCGTAACGTCGTTTCATTGTTGCGAGCGTGTATCGCGTGTGTTTGCCGGTCCGTTACCTATCAACGCTCAGGCCATCCACCTTATAATATTTTTAAATCACTCTGTAGCTAATATTACAAATTCAGCGATATTCTTGTTTCTGTGTACCAGCTAGTCAGAAATGAATATTTCCAATATTTTTCATTGATCCCTTTGAGTTGCCGTTTTCATGTGATTCCGTTCTGCACCTCATGTAATGTGAAATGTTGTAAATGGAACACTTTTATTTACTTTTTTTACAGCCTGCTTTTAAACACAAGTGCTCCCTTTTTATAATATAACCTGACTCCGGCATTTTGTTGGGAATACGACAGATATCCATAAATTTGTGCGAACAGATGTTCCGAGGTTCGAACTCGCCTTACTTTCCGTCTCTTAAGATTTCTATGCATACCAGTTCACAGCCTGCTACACGTATTCCAAACGCGGAACTTTAATTGTGAAGCTGCAGGAAGGGGGGTGCTCAGGAAGCGCAGCTGTGTGCGTACAATACTGAATTAATTTACAAGCCCGTGGTTCTTAACCAGTATGGCACTGTTACCCCTCAAACTTAACCAATGAACTGAAGTTGTCCTCATTTCTTTAAATGGCAGTAGACAAAAAGGACTTTGTAATTACAATCATCATCATCATCATCATCATCGGGCTTTCAAGTATCGGGTGTAATGAGACCTGTTATAGATGTGAAAAAACAGAATCCTTCCATCGATTCAGAGATCTTCCCAAACTACCTTTTCCTTTTGAATGATATTGTCATGTATTAGGGGTAGCGTGACTGATACTTGTAGGTTATAGATTTGATGACTGGATTTATTGGGTGTCTGTATTACAATTTCACTTTATTACAACAGTTCACACATTTAACTCTTGATAAGGAATCTCTGACTGTTCTCTAGATCTCGCGCTGGTGTCTAGCCTCTAGTCTTCTACTGCAACTCGGTAAGGTCCCCAGTATGGCTCCTTCATTCATCCTCTGTCTGGCAAATTCCTTTCCTTTCATAACTTCGGGAGAACCGAATAGAGATCACCGCCTCCAGTGGTTTTACTTCGCGTCTATTCTTCATTTAAGAAGTTGTTAAGATGGATATGCTTCTAACAAAACTACAGTAACGGCGCATTTAGCAAGGTGTTGGCCAGTAATGGACGTTTCGATCCGGCTTTCAGGCGTCATGTCACAATATTTTGAAACTTCTTTCGGAATTCTTTCATAGCTGATTCTCTGATTATAATTAATTAAATAATAATGACAATAAAGATATATCTTGCCCGCTCCTAACTGACCCGCTCATTGTCCCATAACATATGGCAATTTAGCGCCTGGTCGGAAGTTAATCATTGTTACATGAAGTAACTTAAGTGGCAATTGCAATTTGTGTGTGTGTGTGTGTGTGTGTGTATAATCCACTGGTGCCTTTATCTTCCAGCTTGGACCCCAAACATGCATGAAACACGTACTACCGAAATGATGGCAACACTGCCCAAATTCTCACAGTGTAAAATCCAAAGAGGTACATGAACGCCAACAGTGAACCACCGTGAGAACTTAAACTCAATAATCTGTTAATATCGAGCTGGTATCGGAGGCTCTTTCCTCGGGGCTAAAGCGGCTGGCGCGTCAAACTGATCATTCATCTCCAACTAATGCTGGGGCCCAAGAATACGTGTATTTACACACCCACTCCCCCATACGTCTTCATGGCGTAGTGTTTAATTCATTAAACACAGGGACAACTTTACATTTGTCCTTTGCTTAGCATCTAGCGGGACAGACATAGCTTCTCGGGCGACTCGNGGGGGGGAGAAACTGTAATTCATATTTCTTCGGATAAACTTGCTATATACCTCGTAGCACGCATGAGAGACATTAGATATACCTACAGCATTTTAGTTGTAAGACCTGAACGAAAGAGGCCACTTGAAAAGTCTAGGAGAGAATAGAGTATAATATTAAAATTGATGATTAGAGGAATGCAGTGTGGGTGCACAAATTCACGTGGCTCATGATAGTAACCAGTGGACAGCTGTTGTGAACATTCTGGTTAGGTAAAATACGGGGTAATTTCTGGATAAGCTGAGGAACTATGAGCTCCTGTTCCATTCACTTCGATTGAGCCTCAGTTTGTACAGGTAACACGAAACAGGGGAGCAGGTTTCCTCAGAATCTTGGCGCCTGAGAGCCTCCCTTCACCAGAAGCAACAAAATTCCACCATTGTGCATGAAATAGCTTCATTTTTATTCGGACGAGACTTTGATCAGCCAGTCTCCGGGATGAGGTGCGCTCTGCAAGCATTCCAGCCTAGGAGCGAGTTTAAATGGGAGCCCATTCGTGTAGCCTAATCTTGAAATCAAGCCAAAGGAGGAGCAAAACTAATTCCACTATTTTATTAGTAAGGTAAAGTCAGGCCGCGCCATAGCTCAAGCGGTTAGTCACTGGCTTCCCACCGCGGCGGCCCGGATTCGATCCCGGGTCTGGTCAAGTGGGATTTGTGGTGGAAAAAGTGGGGCTGGGGCAGGTTTTCTCCGAGTACTTCGGTTTCCCCTGCCAAGCTTCATTCCACCAACTGCTCCACAATCACCCTCACGTATCATCTGGAGCTGGTACAATAGGCCAGAAGTGGCCGCAGTACAAGGGACTTAGTCCCACCCCACTAGCATTAAAAAAAATATAAAGTCACGTGATGTGGGAATGCATTTGTTTTTGAGGCCTACTGCTGACACAGATATAACGAGTGAAAATTGTACGAAAGGTTTATTAATCGTACAACAAGTAACAAGGGAATGGAAGGGAAAATATTTAAATATAGCGCTTCAGAAACTATTCCCAAACAAAAATAGAAGCTAGCGATATTTCATAGTTGTATGAAGGGGTCAGACTAACCGTTTAAAACACAGTGGTAACTACTATATGTACTACCTCATTTAATGTATTAAAATTCAACATTTTGCCCACACACAGTGTGTGTGTGTGTGTGTGTGTGTGTGTGTGTGCGTGTGTATGGGGAGAGAGAGAGAGAGAGTGTGTGTCTAGAATGATTCTCAAATTAAACGACGATTATATTCCTAAACAACATTAATCGGCTGGTATATGTTGTGATGTTGAAATATCCGAAGTGGGAACTGAACTAACACACAGAACCTTTGAAAATGTGGTAAGATTTCGATGTTTGGCGACGACAGTAACAAATCAAAATTGCGTTTACGAAGAAATTAAGAGCAGGTTAAATTGGGGAAATGCTTTCTGCCATTCATTCCAGAAAAATGTGCCTTAGTGGCTGCTATTTAAGGACGTAGGTGGAGCTGTAGTTTTGCATGGGTGTGAAACGTGGTTTCTGACTTCAAGGAATGAACATAAATTGAGGGTGTTTTAGATCAGGGTGCTGAGGAGAATGTTTCGACCAAGGAGAGAGGAAGTGACAGCAGGATGGATAAGATTACGCAGTTAAGAGCTTCATAATTTGTACTCCTCGCACATCAGATCACGGAGAATAAGGTGGTCGGAGCACTTACTTACTTACTTACGGAGCTGAGCCTTTCTTGAGGAGAAGCCAAATTTGCAGTTACTCAAGAATACTCAGTATTTTATGGAACCCGAAGGTTCATTACCATGTTCATAAGAGTCCTCCACTGGTCCCTAAACTAAGCCAGATCAATCCAATCCATACCATCCCATTCTTTCTCTCTAAGATCCATTTTAATATTGTCCACCGACCTACGCCTTGGTATTCCCAGTGAACTCTTTCCTTTTGGCTTTCCCACCAATATCCTATATGCATTCCTCTTCTCCAAATTCGTGCTACATGCCCTGCCCACCTCATCCACCTTGACTTGAATACAAGTTATGAAAAGACGGTAGGAATATATAGCACGAATGGGGAGAAGAGGAATGCATATTGCTACATTGTTGAGTAACTTTAAACGCAAGCACAATATATTCAGTCCTCAATGCAATTATTTTCACTTTTATTTCTCCTCCTTTTGACATGTTGCGGCCTCACTGTATAAAATGTTCACTTATTTTTACACTTGCGAATGTGGAGTTTCTTGTTCAATTTACTCGAAGCACACTCGATATTTATTTGCAATGAATAATTTCACTCACTTTCTAGATTAATTTTGGTTTGAAATGTCTTAACATTTCTTAGAATTATTTAATTCTTGAACCTCTATTTGTGGCGTCGTCCACTTATCCAAGTTATATAGTTCTACGTGTATGTTGCTGCTTGGTGTTCGTGTCTTGTTTCTGTTCCTATTTGTATGTTGTTCCTTGCCCCTGCGTATGCTGATGCTAACTCTTGTGTGTGGGCAAAACACCTGATGATGACCTTTTGAGGCCGAAACATATCGTAAGGAGGACAATAAAAGTGAAAATAGTTGCATTCAGGACTGAATATACTCGTATTGTGTGTTTTTAAAGATATGTAAATGCAACAGGATGCTTAAATATAATATTGGTTGACTAAATATTAATGTTAAATTAATAGGATTCAACTGACTCTGGATATGATATCATTGTAGACTCTTGTGAGCGCAGTAATTATTCTTCATGTTCCTTAAGGGGAGGTTACATTTGAGTAGTTGACTGATTTGACCTAATAGCTTCACACGATGCCCGTTTTGCTCCGCTGAATTTGTTTCTTTAGTCGATAATATTATTTGAAAAGCTGTGGAATAGCAGAGCAAGGAATTACGGGACCAATGATGTTACACAGTGTGATAAGACAGTGAAAGTTGCCCTGTCTCAAGATCTCTCCCTCCGCACTGCAGCAGAGAACTGTAGCGAGCTGGATCAGAGTGAATACTGCTGCCATCTGCGCTAATATCTTCCAGCTGTCACGTCATTAATTAATGTAATGGTGGTGCAGGTTGGAGAGACATGTTTTGCGCTAAGGTGAAGCGTTCTCACTCACGCTGGTGTGGCTAAGTTCTGGCAAGACTATGTGTCGCTAGTTATCTGTACAAATGTTTCCTTCCTCACTGAGAAACCACAGTTCATTTCACTAAGCATAATATCGGCAAATGGAGAGTTTCGGAGTGTTGAAGTAAGTATATGTTGTAGCGGTCTCCGTAGTCTAGAGGTAACGTTCCCACCTCATGACTCGTGGTACGCGGGTTCAAATAACCGGCGGAGGTCGTCGAATTTTTAAGGGCGGAAAAATTCAGGGAACAAGTCCTCCGGGAGGGACTTTAAACCGTGTGTCCCGTGTCGTAACTTTACGGCACGTAAAAGAACCTCATATCTCCAAAGGAGATCACCGAGCCAAATTCCAGGACGTTTCCCGCCCAACAATAGTCTCTAAGGCCTCTGATAGATGGGGGAAGCATTATAGATACCGCCAAGCCAGTAGAGGCCGAACTCGCTTGCTCGGCGGGACTGATGGTACGCACCATTATCGGTAGGGTATAGAGACTGGTAGAATATCGTAGAGGGAAGCACAATGGACCAATACTGGTCTAAGTGCATGGGGAAACCCACCCTCTCCAATAACTAACTAACTAAGTATATGTTGTTACCACTGTGCTGTAAGTGTTACACAACAAATCTAAGGGGCGTCCAAAAAATAAGTAAACTATTTCCAGAATTATCTCCATGGAGAGGGATTGAAGAGGTGCTTCTTTTCTTCTGGTACATTTCACGAAGTTGTCCGGATTATGTATCGTTGAATTAAATGTTGATTGGTTAATGATGGATTCTAAAGGACTTGGAAGGAAATGGTCGTGGTCTACTCCAGGTAACATACCGGAATAACCTGGAGGAATTAAGGAAAACCACGGATATCAAGGAATAGTCTGTGTCCCGGACGATATTGGAGCCACGTGTCTAGCGCAGCGCCACTACAGCAAGCTCTTCAGGCATTTATCTTGTTGCGCAAAAGAATTTGGAATAGTAATTAACAGCCTTTCATGGCTTCCTCTCTAATGAGCCCCAAGGGACCGTGTCCCACATTAGCAATAAAGTGGTTGCTACGAGCGGGAGGCAGTACGTGTCTGGGTGTGACACGGTTGGTTTCACCTTCCAAATGGGCCTACAATTTGTGAGGAGCAGTTGCTGCTCTACGTCTAAAACTTTCTTGAGAAAAGTCTTTTTGTGAAGAATGCCGTCTTCTTGGATGCGGCACCGTGTAGATATTGTATAAACCGACGTTTCGGAGGTACTCACGCTGGTTCCTCGCTCGCGGAGTTTTTATTTTTTTCTACCCTGAAGATGGAGGCGTTACGGCATTCTTCATCCTCAAATCCTACAAAGTTCTGTGTTCAAGGAGACCTGGTATGACGATCTGGTTCCTATGCTACGTTGAAAATACAATCTGGTAACTTTCTAATGACGTTATGACCTGCGTCACTGTGTGACGGCGACGCACACGAATAACTGATTCAAGACATTGCCTCAGTTGCAAATGGATGCCGCGTGAGAACATAAAAGCGATTCGCATAGGAATCCTGCATGCAGAGAACAATGCAATGTGTTATATTACATTTCTGTTTGTACCCTGGGTTTTTGTTCCTAATTACATCAGTCATGGATGTCTCTAGACACAAGCATCCAATTGAAATCGGACGCTTTACTGAAATTGAACTCGTAAAATTGTTATTTTGATACAAAATTGATTGAATACATTAACAACAGTTTCAGTTAACTGTAATTTAAATCCAATTTGTTGAAGTACTGTTACATATACTGACAGTTCTGTGGGGTTCGAAGCCTCTTTGCATTTTGAATACTGGACTGAGTAGACCCAAAGCCCACCTGAGTGACTCAGCCCTTAACCGCACACTTTTGGCATTTTTAGTATCTTGAAAATGCGGTCGGTCGGTATTGGCTTTATTGAACATGCGGCGTTGTCAGGAATGTAATTAACTAACTCAATGGAGCTAAACCCTTCTTGGAAAGCTAATAGTTGCTCAGCTACTGAAAGAATTTCTGTCATTTAATGAGACCAAAATGTTCATAACAGTTTTCACAAGAGCTAACCACATAACTCCAGTCGATACTCATCCTTTTATCTGATTCTCTCGTCTGCTCCTAGGTCTTCCTGCAGTCCTCTTCAGGTTTTCCAACAAGTGTGTGGGTGCATATCGTTTTGTATATATGGGAATGTGAATCATGAATTAGGGACAGGATTTTTCGCTTGTAAGGGAAACATGGACAGCTATGTAGTCTAGTGGTCAGAGTTCCTGGCTACAGATCTAGAGGTCCATAGTTCGATTCCCGGCGCTACCAGATTTTCTGAGAAGTAGTGGGTCTGGAACGGGGTCCACTCAGCCTCATGAGGATAATTGAGGAGGTATTTCAAGGAAATAGCGGCCCCGGTCTAGAATGACGAGATTAAAGGCCGTGGGGATCCGTTGCGCTGACCACGCGACACCCTCTATCCGCAAACGTTGGCACTAACTTCGCCGACAAGCGACGGTCTCTTGGTCGGTATAGTTCGCTTCCGCACTAAAGGCCACGGAGTTTGTTTGAGGGAAACATGTCTGTAGTTTTCTTAGCGATAGGAGGTCGCCGGTGCGGTGTTGCTGTCACGGACGTAAGGATAAACTTAAGTTTAAGAAGAGTGCTTATGTTTTGCAGGAAGTTAGTTTTGGTTCCTATGGATCCAATGAAACTCTAATTTTAATGGAGTTGAGATGAGGATTCATTACTAATTTTATTAGGAAACTGACCCTCGTAGGCCTACGGATATATCTGCAACGTAGAATATACATGTCTTTAGGATCTGAAACATTTTTTTTTGGCATGGCGATTATCTGATTACAGTCAACGAAAAGTAAACATTATTTGCCTTCCGCCGTACTCCGTTGGAGTACTTCGTACAGAGTTGACGCGAATTTTGAGGCAGTCGGAGAAAAGCTTTTTTTAAGCCGAAACGCACGTTTCATGATAAATAAAAGAAGAGTAATTCTTTAAAGAGCAGTGGTTACTATAAGTACCACCAACTTTAGTATTAAAAGACACCGCATTCTGTCCACACCGTGTAATGTTTCATAAGACTGTCACAGTCAACATGATTCATCTTTCTCCACAGCGTCCAGACGGGCTCTGGGGCCCACCCAACCTCCTATCCAATGGGTACCGCCTGCTCTTTCTCCGGGTGTAAAGCGACAGGGCCGTGAAGCTGACCACTCAACTCCATCTAGTGCCTACGTCATGATGCAGCTATACCTCCGCTGCGCCATACGTATTCGTGACGTGGTGCTTAATTAATTAATTAATTAATCGCAAATGTAACTTTACATATTTTTAACTTTACCATCGTTTTTGTGATGGAAACGAAATGTTTTCTGTGACATGAATTTTTAAATATTATTTAGATGATATTCAGACTTCAGAGGAGTAAACATTTTTATGTTGTTAATTTTACGCGTCAAGTCAAATCTGTAATTCAATTCAGTTGGACAGCAGAGAGATATGTACGCTCTCTGAGCGGAAACTGTTGCTAACTTCTCTCTCTGGCGGCCGGAACTTGTCTGGGCTGGCGAACAATTGAGCAGCAGCCCTCCCTATCTCCGCACCTCACGTAACGTGTCTGTCCTCGCTGAATGAGTGACCGAAGTTTCGTAACGGAGGAAATATCTGCGATACTTTGTGTACTGAGATCTTTGCTTTTGGGTGGTGGGTTGTTTTACAGTGCCTTCAGCGTTTAGGTTATACAGCGCCGGAAAGCAGCATAATCAGTGGATGAATTGGAGAGGACATTAAACGAAGCTGTCGTAGCCTAGTCGAGTACTAATCTGAAATTTGCCTAGAAGGACTGAGGACAACAACGAAGAACTTTAGTCAGGATAACCGGTGTCGCGTCTGAAAGTAGAGCGAGCACCTCCAAAATGTAATCCTAGAGCATTATCAGTTCGGTAACCCGCTCAGTGACAAGTTTACAGCGAGACAAACGGGGATCGGATGACACAGATGAACTGTTTTGTAGAGAATGGAATTCTGTATAAGTGACGTCACAGCCTTGCTTCTGAAAGTATGACGTGTACCTCGCCACCCATTAAGTGTAAACTGCCTCACACTTGGCGCGTTCCCAACGAAAAGTCACTTATCAGTTTCGTGACATCTGTCTGGTCTTCATGTAACAATTAGAAAATCGCTGAACAAATTCTCGAGAAATCTCCTATTTGAGACAGTTTTTATTGGATTGTTGAGGTATTCCAGTTCAACAATAACGGATACTTTACGTGAAGTCCAGCGAGCATTTCGAACGTAACTCGTTAAATGCCTATCGGAGCGAAAAGGATTTCGAACGGAAACTGTACAGAGGAATGAAACGTTTTTTTGTCCGTTACACATACGCTATGAGCCATGCAACTTTCGTGCGTAGTTAAAAGTGCACAGTAGCTCTCGAATTTTTCTGTCCGTATGTTTCCTAACTTGTTATAATTCCCCACAAAGTGTGAATCTAGAATCCAGGCTGTAAACCGTTTACATGCTTTTATTTATCAGTTTTCTGTAACAATTTCCGGTCACTGGCAAATTTTCCGCTTTTTCAGGGGAAGTCATCGAATGCGCCAACGTGACGAAGCGATAGAGAGTACAAATGGAGGCCAATCAGATTGCTTGTACGTGAGCTCATTGAAAAGATTTCAGCACGAGAGAACCTCAAAAGCGCAGTTCTAGAATGGACACAAAACACAGGTTCCGAACATCGAAATTTGAAGTTCGAAACCCATTCGAGACATGAATGTGTTTGTGTAAAGAGTTCGGAGTCTACCCGTTAGCTTCTACATGTCCATCTGTCTGCATGTAACACCTAGGTAACCACTAAACACATTCACATGGATATGCAATAACTCAGGCGATTTGGTGCTGGCTTCTCACCGGGGAGCCTCGGGTTCGAGGCCCGGAAACTTTACGTGACATTCGTGGTGTGCGAAGCGGCTTTGGACCAGGTTTTTGCCCCAAGTTTCTTGCGTGTTCCCCAAGTAATTGCTGCGTAGAACCTACGCACCTGTCACAATCCTCCTGAGATATGCAATAGTCCTAATCAAGCAGCACATTATCACATCCTCTGACTTTAAGTTGGTGGTTTCATCTGTGCCCCTGTTTTTCTGGTCACTGAGGAAGGAAGTTTGTTTCCCGTATTTGTCATCTTCACTGGGAATTCATGTCAGAGAGTAAGCCCTGCGGTTGAAGAGGGATTGCTGTACAATTTGTAACTCGACGAACGATTCCCAAAATACAGATTTTGTTTGTTCTCTTCCAGAGGAGGAGCTGGATGAGTTCAACATTCACGTGGCCCGGCATCGCCCGGAAGAACTCACCAAACTGGCCAAGACCACAAAGTTCTCTCGCAAGGAGATACAGCTCATCTACCGGGGCTTCAAGCAGGTAGGCAGGAAGATGAAAGTATGGCTTAACTCTTTGTAAGGCACACATAACCTGAGTTATAGTATTTCAAGAGCTTAGTAAACTATGCTACAAGCCGGAAGGTCACGGGTTCGATTCCAGATGAGGTCATTGGATTTTTCAGTTGACCTAATCCTTCCAGCCGCACTATGGCCCTGGGGTCGACTCAGCCGTTAACAGAAATGAGTACCAGGATTCTTTCTGGGGGTAACGGGCAGCCGACAGGCGCATAAGGCTGACAATCAACCTTACCGCCATCTGTGAGACGATGGTCCCTAAAATGTGGGAGCCTCCACGGCCTGTTACAGGGATAGCTTGCTTACTAATAAACTGATTTTAATTCAGCACCTGAATGAGATCCAAGGCTGAATTGACTATGAGTGCGCAAACAAACAAGCGTATGTTAGAACTTAAAAGATACAGTCTTCTTGGATGTGACGTCGTATAGTTGGGTATATATGTACCTTCGCTTTTGGAGATGGTGCAGCGGCCATGTTCAGCGTCTAAGAATGCGTTGAAGCAATATGTTAGGTAAAGCTATCCCTGTAACAGCCCGTGGAGGCCCAAAGGATTATGAGACGTCGAGGCTCCCACATTTTGTAGAGAATTGACTCACAGATGGCGGTGAAGTTGTCAGGCTTTACCCTCAGGAAGATTCCTGGTACTCATTTCTGTTAGAGGCTGAGTCGCCCACAGGGTCTTAGTGTGGCTGGAATGATTAGGTCAATTGAAAGAAAAATCGATTCCTTCAACCTGAATATGGACGTAGCAAGTTATTCTGAAACGTTGTTATTTATTCTCGAAAGTAAAAGAAAGCTCAGAAGATCGTAGTTTTAGTATTCTCCTTGACAATGTCTTTGTAGAACTTTGGTGCCTCAGGCAAATGGTTACGTATCGTGCAGTGCCACTAAGTAGGACTGTGTTGCAGCACTAGCGCCAAATATCTCCAGTCATAATGACAAATCGGGTGTAGGAAAGTTTGTGGTCCCCACAGCGCTGGTTGCGCAGACTGCAGTTTTCTGGGGTATGACGTTATGTAGTCCGTCGAAAGTCACCGACGTTTTCTGAGGAACATGTGACATGGACTTGCTGCATACTTCATGCTCGTCCCTTGTTTGGTTTTCTCATCAATTCTGAAGAAAGAGGCGACATGTTTCTCCGAAACGTCCATAGCCTTTATGGAGTCTGCACGGCGTTTATACATCAGAACATCGAACTTTTCAGGCACAGCAAAACTTGTCTCGATGCCTAATTAACCACCACCCCCACGAAAGCGCGTAGGGACGTGGAGCCATAGTTCCACACATTTAACCGCGGCACTAGAGAGATATGTGTGGTCAAATTTATTCTCGGGGAACGAGCTCCTGTACCCATTGAATAGGAGACTGGGTGGGCCTCAGAGTTTGGTGTGGACGCTATGGAAATGAAAATCTCTTGCCCAGCTGGGAATCGAACTTCAATTCCTCGGTCGCCCATCCGTAGCGCAGTGGCTATCCCGCCTCGTGAGGCTTTGAAATAAAGGAAAGAAAAGTGTACATATTTGCCTATGATATCGCCCGTTGCAGTGTGCACGGGCGTGATTCGATCCGCGAACTACGTGCTTCTTCGACACTCGCTTTGTGTTTCCATGTGACGTCGAAGAAAAATGTTCGCAATACGTCTCGGGAAATGAAAATTCGTCCCTTCAA
>NW_019739976.1:351864-365061 GCF_002891405.2 Cryptotermes secundus
TAAGTACGAGGAAATAAATAATAAAGGCTTTTTTAATTCGTAGTATGAGGCTGAGACTGAGTTCACTTTGTAGTCCGCCCATTATTGGGCCTATTGTAATAGTCCCGGCTAGTAGATGAGTGTAAAACAATCGGCGAAATTAGAATTGGCAGAGGAAACCGAAGTACTGGGGGAAAACCTACCTCAATATCACTTTATCCACCACACATCCCACATGACCCAACCTGGGATCGAACCCGAACAGGCACGACACGAAACCGGTGACTAACCTCCTAAGCTAAGGCACGGCTGATAAGAGAGACTTTGTCTTTCCTGATGGAGCCAGTCTAACCGAAATCACGTAATAATCTTTTTTGTCACAGGAATGCCCTACCGGAATGGTGGACGAGGAATCGTTCAAGAACATCTTCTCACAGTTTTTCCCGCAAGGAGGTGAGTACCTGCTTTCGAAGCATCCTGTTACTTATTAACTTGCATTGAAACATGTGTCTGCGTTACATTTGGCACTGTTACTATACTGAGACCGCAGAAAGAGGCCTCATGGATCTACCTCTCCTTCGAGTTGTAACGCTTCCCCCTCCAGGGCACTACCCTACATTCCTCTTCATTCGTCTAGCCATTCTGGTTACAGGGATGATGGTAGTGATAACCACGTGACCACCACCGGCATAGCGACAGACGCTTTGGGCTGTCTGAAGGGGAATAGAGCAGTAGGCAGAGAGTGGGGAGTTTGATCCCCACCATTCACGGAACTTCTTTCCGCGCCCTCGGGATAGATGTAGTAGAAACTGCCAGTTAGGGCCACTTCAGACAACAGCCAAATTTTCTCAGCGAATGCAGAAGTCATGGGTTCTCTGCGTACACTCACGTTAGATTTACATGTATCATTGATAGTATTGAATATGTTGCTTTTCCTTTCACTGAAAATGAAATATAAATTGCGATATGAAACAGGATACAATTTGCAAATTTATGGTATAGCATTGTATATTTAATATCTCGCTCTCTGTTAATATATTGTCACGTACCCTGGTAACAACAAACTCCGTGGTTTTAGTCCGCAAGCGGACTATACCAACCGAGCGACCTCCGTTTGTCGGCTAAGTTAGTGCCAATTTTAGCAGATAGAGGGTGTCGCGTGGTCAGCGCAACGAATCCCCACTGTCGTTAGTTTCGGTTTTCTAGTCCTGAGCCGCTATTACTTGAAATAGCTCCTCAGTTATCCTCACGAGGCTTAGCGGACCCCATTCCAGACCCAGTACTTCTCAGAAAATCTTGTAGCACCGGGGATCGAACCCTGTAGTCAGGAACTCTGACCACTAGATCACAGAGGCAGTTGTATCTTGGTAACGCGACACGTAATTAATGGGTTTCAGATTAGACAAATTGATTTATTGGATAATCTCACCAGGCGGAACTACAGATAATTATAAGATACTCAGATTACTTTAACTATAATACACAAAACAAGGTCTTCAACGTCTGCTTGCTTGAGGGATGTCTGCCTCTCGAAAGCACGCTACTTCACTTCTGAACTTCTGACTTCTGAACTGGCACCCATTTATACCTGCTGGGTGGCTGGGTTAGCAAACACCTCCCTGAAGAGTTCTGGTTGTCATTTCCGTGGTAACAGTCTGCCTATGTACGCGTTGTCACGTGAACGCATTTACAGTTGTCACTCAGGCAACGATGTATTCACTGCTCCCTGCTGTAGCAGAAACATGACTACCGAGCCGTTGGCTGGCAATGGACGCCCGCTGTGATTCCGATATTCCGACTTTTAGGCGGCACGTCACAGTATTATAACACCGTGCCACTGTGTGCTGGACTTTAAGTGTAGTGAAACGTTCTGGTGCCGTCTGATTATTCTCTCTCTGGCTATACAAAGTGGAGAAGTGAGAGGCAATTATGCTGAAGCTTGGGACCACTGATCAGGAAGTAGGGGAGTACTATAGTGTTCACATAGAAAATACCTTCCGCATATCGCGTCGAGTAACGAAGAAGTTTCTAGTGGTCAGAGTTCCTGGCTACAGATCCAGAGGTCCCGGGTTCTAGTCCCGGCGCTATCACATTTTCTGAGAAGTAGTGGGTATGGAACGGGGTCCACATAGCCTCGTGAAGATAATTGAGGAGCTACTTGAATGGAAAAGTAGTGGCTCCGGTCTAGAAAACCGAAATTAACGGCCGCGGAGATTTGTTGCGCTGACCACGCGACACTCTCTATCCGCTAAAGTTGGCAATAACTTAGCCGACAAGCGGCGGTCGCTCGGTCAGTATAGTTCGCTTGCGGACTACAGCCATGGAGTTTTTTGTTTTTTTAGTTCGGTACTTATGAATTTGTTTGATAATTTCCTTGTTGAACGATGCTGTATCATTTGCACTGGAACAGCCGCTTTGGGAACGGATATGTAGTAATGTTATTTTTTCATAATGAATGGAAGTGTGTGTGTGTGTGTTTCGCTGAGATGGAGTCTCCACAAAGTCGCCGCTGTACCTCACACAGCCGGAGACACGGCGATAGAACTGTACGCTATCAGTTAGCTGACACACTGTGAACACTGTGGCTTCACCACATAAAGTGAGCTTAGATTTCAGATTAAAATATTCCTCCCATAGAAGATTTATGTCTTCTTTGAGGTGACGCCGTGTAATTTGGTAGATAAGTTGAAACATTTTAGAGGAACGAGCTTACTTAATCTTCAGTATGTGGTAAAAAAATAAACTTTCCTAAGAGTTTAGAACTACTTCTCTGTTTTAGCTTTAATGCACTTTCTGTTCTGTTTGAGCCAACACTCGCCCCTTTCGTCACGAAAGAAAATGTTCAAATGTGACCGTATGAATGATTCACACGTCACAGTTCGAAGTCTGGAAGCCCCTAGCGTCACTGCCAACTGACAACGCGTTAAAAATATACTTCCATCTGCGTACCAGTCGGTCGGATTATTAAAGTTTCATTACTCCTAAGATCCGTGATGCTTACCCGTCTGAAGCACAGTAATTACTGTATTTATTCAGTGACTACCAGCAAGTACGTTAAAATTCCAACGGAAATTATTGCAGTTTTCAACGGCTTTTAAATCTGGAACATCAACTGTACTGAGAAAATACTTGCCCTGCACATGCAACTGTTTTTTTCTTTGACCACAAACTTTGTCAGAAATATGCGTCAGTAACTTATAAAACCTTGCCGGTCACGGTAGCCGAGCGGTCTAAGGCATGTACTGTTTTCTCTCGCTCGGAAGCCGGGATCGTGGGTTCGAATCTCACTCAGGGCATGGATGTTTGGTGTCGTTTTTCTGTGTTTGTGTACAGGTAGAGGCCTTGCGACGAGCTGATCACCTGCCCAAGGAGTCCTACTGAATATGTAAGATCTAGTAAACCGAAGTGAAAACGGAGAGTTTCATGGAGATAGGCCTAGGCCCAAATGAGGGCTGTAGCGCCAGGGGGGGGGGGAAGAAAACTTATAAAACCTTGGAAGGACAGCCAAAATTATAGACCTACTGATGTGCTAAACCGGCTGTTGGTTCCACCTAACCTCCTGCCCAGATGGTACCGAGCGAGTTTTTTCCACGGGAATAAAGCGGCCGGGGTGTGAAGCTGAGCACTAACATCCATCTACTGCCAAAACTAAGAATCCTTGCAATTGCGCGTGTATGCATAGCGGTATTTCTTTATTGCTAGTGGGGTGGGACTAAGTCCCTTGTACTGCGGCCACTTCTGGCCTATTGTACCAGCCCCAGATGATAGGTGAGGGTGATTGTGGAGCAGTTGGTGGAATGAAGATTGGCAGGGGAAACCGAAGCACTCAGAGAAAACCTGCCCCAGCGCCATTGTCCACCACAAATCCCACTTGACCAGACCCAGGATCGAACCCGGGCCGCCGCGGTGGGAAGCCAGCGACTAACCGCTTGAGCTATAGCGCGGCCCTGCATACCGGTAACTCCCTTATACCATATTCGGGAGGTACTGGGGTTGAATTTTACCCCGACTATGGATCGGGCAGGCTTGCCAATTCATCATTCGTCTGTCTTCATGAGGCGACGTTTCGTTAAGCACAAGGACAATTGTGTTTTTACATGCTCACTAAGCCTGACAGGACGGGAGTGCGTACTGAAGAATGTTGCTGTTTGCGTCCACACTACGGACTCATTTCCGTGGATCTGTCTTTATCGCTGCCATCTTTTGCTTCTATTCAAATTATTACCAGCTCTTCACTGAACTCTTGACGTTCTGCATGTATAATGATTAAGATGGTGGACTGAAATGCCGTTATTTACCGTGTGCGGGACACAGACGGTGATGTTGTTACGTCATAGACAGATACTGATGTACATCGCCACGTTACTAGATTCGGCTTTAAACATATTATGTGGCATGTCAGCTGAAAGCCAGCAGAGACAGCCGTTGCTAGGGAACGGATATGTAAACACCCGTTGTTAGGCGATGCCTCAGTAGCCGTCACTTGATAGCCGTAAGTGCACACGCACGTAATAATAGAAGAGCTGTCGGAAGCAGTGTTTTCTGTGCTGTCCGTGCCGAGTATTCCAGAGAGTCTGCAGGCAGACAGTTGAGCCTAGAGCAAATGCTAAATTGGTACACAAATTCAAAGTTGCACTGCATGCTTCACATGCAGCCTGATATAGCCCTCCAAACGTTAGCTAAAATGTTACTATAATGCACTCCTTCCAGCGTCATAAAAATAATAAATAAATAAATAAATAAAAACAAACTAACACAGAATCCGATCATATGCTTTACCTGCACAAGAAGGACAAGCGGGCACTGCCTGTGAACCTCCAAAACTGGAGATATAATTTCTTACCCCCCCTCCCCCAATGTAGTGTCTCTCACTACCCCCCCCCCCCCACTTCTTTCTTCTTTCTCTAGCGATATCTAAATTCCGGATTATGGGGTTACTTACTACATACACGNAAAGAAACTACTAAGCAACGGCTAATGAAGATCGTGACTAAGAACACTTAATCTGTGTGTGAGTGATTTGTAAAGTGTAGTCACGAGTTGTGTGTTAAAATGTGTCCATTATATCCGACTACCAATCCTAGCCCTGTCTCTAGTTACAATCAAACGCGTGAAAACTAGGAATAAAATTTTCTTACCGGAAATATCATTGAATGCATAACACTTTTCATTCATAAAGTTGCCACCTGAAGACGCTACATATCCTCAAAGATGTTTTAGACGAAGAATATCTTTTCCTTCGAAGTCACTTCATCTTTCAGCAAAGGCTACTCCTGGATATTAATATTTAAAATGTAAGCTATTAATGTGCTGTAGTTCTGTTTGTGCTTATTTCTGAAACGCAGAAGAACTTCTAGAAAACCTTGCTCCGCTTAAGAACGAGCATTCGCTACATTTACTGTCATGCAGCAATTTGTATTTGTGCAACTTCTATCATAGGCTTCTTAGAGGAGGGAGACGGATTCCTTGACTTCAGTTTTGCAAAAATATTAGCTGAAGCTCGGATGAAAACTGACACTCCAAGATTTGCAGTAGCTGTCTTCAGATCTACGGGGTTCTGCCCATTTAATCCGGACGTCATACCGGAAACGACCTTTGCTCTCAGCTCTGTCTCAGAGCGCCTGTTACACTGCGACGTCAACTGAAGCCGGGAAGCTCCATCGGGAAGTATAAATTAGGAACGGTCTGCGACTCAAAAAGAAGTTGCAATCTCCTGTTCTAAGTGAGCGGGTCCTTCTGTCGGGAAGACAGTGTCTTCTGCAAGGCTGCCGTTCCTCGGCGATCCCTCCGTAAGAATTCGGTTTTGGTGACGAAATGTCTCTTCCAGAGCGAGTCAGGGAAGAGAACAAATGTAGATGCTGCGAAGACTAAAACCGACAAAAGAAACAAGGAAAGAGGAAGAAAAGTGACATTTTTGTGGGCTGCAGCCATCTGCTCACGCTGTTTCCTCGCTCGCGGATTTTTCTGCCCTGAAGATGGAGGTGATATATTCCTCCGAAACGTCGGCTCACATAAGATCTACATGGCGCAACATCCCAGAAGACGGCATTCTTCATAATCATTGCTGTGAAAACCTCAAATCTTATTATTTGTCTTTTGTTCCGTCTTGAGTCATTTTCGTTAAGGTTGCCGAGTTGAAAAGACCAGCCGGTTAATCGTGATTAGAGAAATAATCGCTGTTTAATGCGAGAATCATGTAGAACACGTAAATGCACTGTGTCGACAGAATGAAGAGATTTGTATTAGTGTTGAAGCAGACGCCACGTGCTTTACAGGATTCTAGTGACTGTCGAAGGTCCTGTGACAATGCGCGATTCGTTACGCCAATATTATACGGGACTCTGGCCATTGTCTGGGATATACATAAAGTTTCGGAAACTAGATCCCTTTCCGCCATCAGTCGTGCGTAAAACTTTGTACAACGCAGGCTGCTGTCTGTTCACAGGGATCATATTTCGTGTATGTGTGTGTGTATGTATGTATGTGTACATATGTTGCCTAAACCGTCTCTTCTCTATATGTGCTTTAAAATTAGATACATTTTGCTGAACTCAGCTTCTAAAAACAAAAAAAAATATGATCACTTGATGCAATAAACTTTTACCACTTACTGGTATATCGTTTTGTGCAGTATAAAATAGCGATAAGTAACATCTGCATTCATATGAAGCGTTATTTATGCAGGGTAAGCCTACTTATTTTCGTGGACATGCAGCGATTTTTTCACAATATAAAACTCTAAATTCATCACGAAATTATGTGACGGTTCCGCAGTTCTCCATAGATACCTCTTCAGTTGAACAAGGTAGGTTTAGAGACAATATGCTACGGAAATGATTTTCCTCATTAAACAATCGTAAATAAAAATTTAAATGCAGTCTAAATGCATTTTGTATCATCATCATCATCATCAATAATCTGTCAGACGACAGGTCCACAGTCTCTTCCAAAACAATTCCTCCACTTAATGCGATCTAGAGCTTTCTCATTCAAATGACAGTATCCTTTTCTGTCCCCAAGGTCATCCAGCATCTTCTTATGTCTTCTTCCTCGTCTTCTTGTCACTTCTATCCGCCCCTCTATCTTTCCTTCAATAACTTCTTTTAGAAGGCAGTTTCTGCGTAAAACATGACCAATCCAATTAGCTTTCTGTTTTCTTATTTCGTGTAGGATATTCCTCTGCTCACTGACTCTAATTAACACTTCTTCATTTCTCACATAATCGGTCCAACTGATCTTCTCCATCCTTCTCCAACACCACATTTCGAAGCTTTCCCGTTCTGGTCTACTATAACGGTCCAAAAAATCCTGAATCTATCAGAATAAATTGTTCTCGTTTCGGTGTTAAGTCACTGTTGCACTGGATCTTACCATGACTGATGTTTATTTGGGATTCATTTTCATCGTCAGCAATAATTATCCGGTTCTCCAGGGTGTTATTTTGACTGGTCTTAGGAAAACTTCTTAGAGTTGGTGTCCGCCCGGAAAACGTACTTGTTCTCACATCCGTAAGCTTTCCTCTGGCTCGACTCGATCATCTCCACGTTGAACTCCCGGTCTTCCGTAAATGTTGCCACTTTTCACAGCCTCCTATCACGAAAATGGCATCATACGTCGTCGTTCTTCTATAGTGCCTTGCCTAAAACATCTCTGAAGTTGCGTCATAGTCAGATAGTGATGTAGATCGTTACGTCATCATTCCAGGGTGGTTATAGCATATTTTCAACACATGATGAGAACAGAAATCGCCACACTGTTGATGTCCTTGAATGCCCAGGGACTTTTCTTCGACAAGGCCGCTTAGTCAAGGAATGACGTCCCCACAAAGATGTTTTAGACAGTTATGAGCCAGACATTATGGCTGTTATTCCAAGGTCATTGGAAATGGAGCTGGTGCAAAGGCGCGAATGTTCATATAGTTGACATATGTCACATCGATCATCAGTTTTGTGGGCAAGCGAGTTTACTTTTCAGTTTTAGTCTTTTAAGCAGTTTGTTGAGCCAGTGTGTCTAGAACCAGAACTCATTGCTTATCTTGTTCTGTGTTACAGATGCCAGCCAGTATGCCCACTATGTGTTTAACACGATCAAACACAACCAGACGGGGAAAATAAGCTTCGAGGTGAGTGACGAGTAATATACTTCCCTTATATTGTACCTTCATCGTGTCGTCAAGAATTCTGCCTTGTGGGGGTGTGTGACGCTGTGGGTCCCGGTAGTTGACCGACATTTCAGAGGAACGTGCTGTTTTTATCACCAGGGTCTAAGGTATACTAAGCAAACAACCAGCAAGAACCAGATAGCAGGCAAACAAGCACCGCATGGGAACCTGTGAAGGAGGCCAGACAGAACCAGTAGGCGCAAGGACAGCAGAAGGTGTTGGCACAGAACAGTGTATGTACTTCGCACTTGAAGAAGTGGGGACGTGGTTTCCGCTGGGCTGGTCGTCCTCTTAGCCGCTTGTTTCTTAGTCGTCTGCGTAATATACCTTCTAACCTGAAGTAGGAAATAGTACGTTTCTCCGAAATGTCGGCGAATTTCTACCCAGCGACACAACACGACATCTCAGAAAGATCTAAAATGGAATGTATCATATTTTGTGAGAAATGACTATCTCGCGCAGTGGCTGTGAACGACACTGCTTTTGGGTGATAGAAGTTTCGGAGGAAAGTACTGCCTCCATCTTCAGGGTCGAAGAAAAAGCCCGGCAAGCACAGTGACGCCTGGTAGTGTGGTAGAAATTTATCGACATATCTGAGGACGCTTGATACCAGAGTTCTTGGCTTAATATTCAACCTTGAAGCTGGAGACACTACTTCCGTACCTTAACTTCTACCAGACTACATGGCGTCACATCTCAGAACCTTCAGATCTCTTCAGATTTTACCCGCTTTGCTAACCTTTAGAAATGAATTCAGTTGTCCCGACTATGACGGTACAGTGAGATTCAGAATTGCTCTATAACAGATCTGCTCTGTGTGCTCAATCGAAACAAGAGCGAGTTGTAGCCTATTGATACAGTAGTCGCCCACTCAGATTAGGCAGCTTTGTTGACACTGACGCGATGATCAGCCCACTCCTGGGCACGTGTTACTTGTCTTCACTGCCAGCCCACATCGCAGCCATGTTTCGTCTGCACCGAACACATTGTTCATGGGTCGTTTAATTACGAAATTCATGGAAATACGAACTGGAGGAGGGGCATAACATTTCTGGAGCGCAGCTGGAGAAATTTCAGCAGCAACAGACTGGGTTTCCGTTTCTCGTTAGAACATGAAGGACAGTCAGTACTTGGACTGTCCGAGCCAGTTTTGGATCACAGACATGGAAGCATAAACCGACGGCACGCGACGACTGAGAGCAGAAAGTAAAGTTGTCTGTATACTCAGCAAAGCACCACGTCGGGCACAGAGAGAAGAGGTATAGCACAACGAGTTTTTAACTTTGGGACTAGATGCGAGTTGTGGTTAGTCCCCTGTGCCGACGCCGACGCCAACGCCTATTACGACCATATGGACGGACAGACATGGTGCATTTCTGGAACTTTTTGTTGCGAATTCGGCACAGCTCATAAGTCGAATTTTTTAATTTAGTATATAAGACAGGAGCCGGGGTAGCGTAGTCGGTATAGCGACTGGCTGGACGGCGGAGGGTTTGGAATTCGAGTCCCGGTAGTGTCAATAATTTTCTCTTCTCCAAGACGCCCAGGCCGGCTCTGGGGTCCATCGAACTTCTTATCCAATGGGTACCGATTGCACTTTCCCTGGGGGTAAAGCGGCCGGGGCATGAAGCTTACCACTCACCTCCAGCTAGTGACAAGGTCAAGAAAATATGGATCTATACATCCACTTCCTTATACACCTTCATGGCGTAGTGCTTAATTCGTTAAGCACAGGGACATATAAAGTAGATGTTCATGACGTAGCGATACGTATGGAAAGGAAATTCGAGTTTAATTCACACCACAGAATCTGAAATTTAATATATTTTTTATTTATTTAGTAAGGAATCAGAATCTACAATTCTATAAGCTAGTTTGCTGGCGTAAGAGCTGTGATGCTCTTTAATGACGTGATGAGTCCCTTCCCCAGTGGGAGGTTCCTCTTAGTTTTCTTTCAGGTCAGCGGGCCAGTATCTTCTGAGTCTTCGATTGTGCTGCGGTTCAACGAGTGGCTGTAGTATGTCGTTTGGGTGATTTGCTAGTTTGTTGTGGTGTGTGGTACTTTTTTCTCTGATGACGTCCTTGATGTATGGTATATTTAAATCTGTATGTAACGTTTGGTTGTTTACATACCAGGGTGCATTTGTTATAATTATAAGTATTTCTGACTGGCTTCTCTGGATTATTGATATATCTGATTTGCTGGCACAACCCCAGAGCTCGATTCCGTAAGCCCAGATTGGTTTGATTATTGTCTTATAAAGCAGAACTTTGTTTTCTATGAATAGGTTGGATCTTCTTCCAATTAACCAATTTAGCTCCTTGGTTTGCAAGTCTGTCTGTTTGCGCTTATGGATTGTGTGGTCTTTTCAAGTGAGTCTACTATCCATATGGATTCCAAAATATTTAACACTTGGAGACTGTGGAATATTGTTGTTATTCAGTCTTACTTGTGGACAGTGCTCTCGCCTTAGTGTAAAGTTCACTTGGATAGTTTTAGTCTCGTTTATTTTAATTTTCCATTTGTGTAGCCATCCCTGTATTTGGTTTAAGTGGTTTTGTAGGATACTGGTGGCCTTTGCTGGATCGGCATGGGTTGCTAGGATGACTGTACCATCTGCGAAGGTTCCTGTGGTGGTGTTAACATCCGTTGGTAGGTCCGCCGTATAGAGTAGGTATAATAGTAGTCCTACTACACTGCCTTGTGGTACCCCAGAGTTTATAGTAAAGTTAATAGATATTGCTTGATTGATTCATACTCTGGATTCCCTGTCGTTGATGTCGGACTACATCAATTTGTAGTAATTTATGGGGAGATTCTGTTTAATTTTATATAATAGTCCTCTGTCCTAGACTTTATCAAAGGCTTGCTTTATATCTAGGAATACGGAGGTACAGTATTTTCTTTACGATCGAGTGCTTGGTTTATGGTATAGGCTACTCTGTGTGTTTGCTGTACAGTTGAATGTTGTTCTCGAAAGCCAAATTGATGTCGTTGTAGCCAATCTTCTGTGTAGGGATCGTTGTTTATTATTTGAATCAGGAGTGAAATTTAATATAAATTAACAGGTTTCGCAACCTCGATATTAATTCCTATTCATGGAGTGAACGAATCATCCACATTCATGAATTAGGTAGAGAAAAACATGTTAACGAACTTAGTTTCGCCTTTTCCTCGGTTTGCGGCACGTCTCCAACAAACCGTGGACCAATATGGCCACGCATCAAGCCTCAGCAATTGGAGAAGTGTTGCCACAGGAGCTTTGTGAGATCCAGCTACGGGATTGGTTGTGCCCTGTTGACAGCTGTCAGCACGTCGACACGAATTCCTTTGCCGAACAGTGCACTCGTAGTTGAGATTTCTTAAACTCACGACGATGAATACTAGGATTCCTATCTTTCGTGGTGTGACACCGTGCATTTTGATAGATTTGTAGGTGCCAACATTTCGGAGGAACCATCTGCTTCTTTCTTTGGGCCATCTGAAAACACACGGCGTCATAGGATTCCAAATGAGATCTGAGATTCTTCCACAGGTCATCTGGACCGTGCCTGACGAAGAGCAAGCTCTGCTGCTTGTAATTTCTGAAGCAACGACAGCGAAAATGAAACGTTCAGTTACGTAAGATCCCCAGCCACATATAGGCTACCCTTGTTACACAGCCAACAGGCAGGTTGCTACATAATTCAGTGCCAGGGGTCGCGCGTGTTCCGACCGCGGTTGTGGTGCTAAATGCACGGCGATTTATATTTCATCAGCACAGACATTAGACCCTGTTGTCACAGAGGTATTGTCCAGCCGCTCCGGAGGTTTGGGGATCTGGAGATGGGATGTGACGCCGTGTAGTCCTGTAGAAGTTTGCCGACATTTTAGAGGAACTTATTGCCTCTCTCTTCATGGTCGGTGAGTAAGGTGCTTGCTTCTGTCACTATTCGACTATGAAAACGGAGATATTGAGATGCCCCGAAACGTCGGCTAGTTGTAGGAACTATTAATTCTGCCGGTGGGTAAGTTTCTTCGAGCTTGTATTTTGTATTGTCTTAGCATTCGGTGTTACGACAGCCATGTGATGACGCGAAGCCTGCGGTAAGTCAGCAGTGCAGCATTACTCGTACGTGCCATGCACGAGAGTAGATCAGGGTACAAAAAATGGGTGAAGTCCCTGTGCTTAATTGAGCAATGAACCACGAACGCATTTTTCAATTGACCTAATCCTTCCAGCCGCACTACGGCCCTGGGCTCGACTCAGCTTCTAACAGAAATGAGCGAAATGAGTACCAGGAATTTTCCTGGGATAAAGTTCGGCCGGCGCGTAAGGCTGATTACCTCACCGCCAACTGTGAGCTGATTATCTAGAAAATGTGGGATCCTCTACGTCTCACAATCATACTTGCCTCCACGGCTTCTTACAGGGATATCTATATCTTTATTCATTAGTCATCGCACCATCCGACGCTAAATAATCTTGATACTAAAAGAGTCGGCAGATAACTCACAAAGAACAACGTTTCAGAGTGGTTTATGCCACACACGGCGTGCCTGTAGCGTAATTACGGGATTGCGCCCCTGGGAGGGGTCCTCGGAGGGAGGAAGAGAACTTCAAAGCTTTCCCCATTACTGAGAAGGTGCGAGGTAGGGCCAATTAGCCACTGGTTTGCCTATGACGTCACAACAAACCGTGGGACCCCACTGCTGTTTTGCCGTCCTCTGTTGCAGAAGTTCAGTTTGCTAGTTGCCACTAGCAATGCATACAGGAATACCACACCACAATAATCCGTTCACTCGCCTGAAGACTGAGACAGCAAGAATTGTCTGCAGTCTAGCTGCAGTTGTCAGTACAACTTCCGTGAGGCATGAGTACTGGGCCCAACATGAATAGCTTCCCCTGGTTTTTTGAGCCACAAGATGCGAATAATGTTATTTAGATATCTTAGTCATTTCAATCCTGAAATTCATCGAAATTATTAAAAAACCCAGTTCGTACCTCACAGGGAACACACTATGTCTCGTCTACAAAGCCCAACCGATTAATGCTGTTTAGGGAAATAATCGCTGT